>NC_080594.1:82165816-82465832 GCF_027887145.1 Ammospiza caudacuta
CATTAGGGCTGTAAATTCTTCATCAGGAAGAATCTGTAGGGGAAAAAAGGAAACAAAAAGCTAGATCAAAAGCGATGTGGGGAATTAATGTGGAGAAGATGAAAGGGAAGGAAGCGAACAATAGGGTTGATGTAAGTGGAGGATTAGGTAAAGCAGAAGCAATCATTTTTTATGGAATAGATGAAAATAAATTGAGAATAATTGTTATGGGAGGTGCAAGTGGTGGCAAGTTGAAATTGACATGTATTTAATGGCCTGATGAAAACTAGAGCTTGTTCATGAATTGTGCCTATGATTCATTTCCAAGTAGATTTCTAATACTTCTTGTAGTATTGAGTGTTGTTCTGTCTGTGGCATTCACACAAGCTTATTGAATTCTTTAGAAAATTAAAATACTGTCCTGGCATCATTCAATGTTATTTAGCTCCAGATAACAATTTTATTTAAAATATTTGAAGTCAAGCAAACCCTCCATCCACATCTGCTGACTCTGTATACACATTGCTAGGTTAACTGGCTTTGCTTAAAGGAGTGTTTACAGACACAGTTCATTACTTGGGTCTGCTACTTAACTCTGAAAGTTCCTAGAATACAGGATAAACTGAAATTATTATTAGGGCAAGATTTTGCCTGTTGGTAAGCACACTAAATGCTGTTAATAATGGCTTAGGAATAAAGAAAGCCTGTTTCCCAGAACTGTGCATTAGGCTGATGTATGGTTCTGTTATGAAGAGTACTTTGGGAGGACCTGGTGTTTCTGTGTTCCTTGGCTGTCCTGTGCTGTATCCCACTCCATGCAGAAGGTAAAGGAGCCGGCTCCCTGGCTCTCAGATCTCATGGTCATCCCATTCTCTCACAGAGCAGCAGTAGTTCTGTAAACTCTGTGTCCTTGTGCTCAAGAAAGATCACTGAGAGAAATCTGAAGGGGTGGAGGAGGCATTTGTCCTTGAGGGAAATTTGTTTGTTCATTAGCTTGAAAGATTCTTCCTGGAGAAATCCTAATTTTTTCCCCATAATTCTGCCATACTACTCACATCAGTCAAGAGCTATGATGATTACACCTGTAGGAGATTTTGTAACTTGTTATTCCTGACTGTCCTTTGTTTGCCAAAGTTCATCTATAAGTCAAAGCATTGGACATGGTGGTGCCGGAGGGAGGCAAGGGTGGTGTTGTGATATTATGTAGATCTGTCACTTATAATTTGGAGGCTGTCTCTTTCAACATTTTGCTGTTTTTCATAGCAGTATATTCAAGCTCACTTCAATCCTTGTTGCTCTGTCTCTGCTGTTCTCGATTCCTCACCACCTTTTGAATAATGAGGCCTTGAATTATAGACACACGATGGTACCAAGCTCTTTACAGCCTTCTCCCTACCATTTATGATCTGTTTGATTTTTCTCATGTGTGAAGTTAGCTTTGTTAAGATGATTTTCTCAGTAGGGCCTCTGTATAGAGAGGGACTATGATTTCCCTGCTCTGAAATTGTGTCCTTTGCCTTTTTGACCTTGTTATAAAGTAGTTATTTTGTTGAATCCAAAATTAATTTTTTATTTACTGGTGTTTTCTTTTAATGTTACTGAGCATTTTCCCCAAAGTTTGCAACTTGCTTTTGGGATTTTTTTTTTAAACGTTGCTCAGCTTTTAAACACTTTTTGTCTTCTACTTCATTTTTTCATTTTGCCTGCTATTTGCACTGTATTATATTTCCTGCTGATGTACTTGCATACAACCTTTCAAGCTATTAAGAAATGTTAGGAAGGTCTTTTTGATTTATTTCATTGACCATTTCCTAAATTTTCAATTTCCAGCTACATTGATTCTCTGGATTTTAGATGCAGCCTTCTGAAGGACTGGATCTCAAAGAATGCCTTGCACAGTTATATTTTTTCTTATTTTCTGGGTTAAAACTTGTATGGAGCAAAATCTTTAATGTCGTCTGTTCAGTCTCTGTGGTGCTTCCAACTATTTGCTGTTATAATGTCAAAGTTAAATGTTGTTTCTTAGCGAGAACGAGTTTCATATTTTTTGAAATAAATTGAGATCAGCTGATTGCTCCCCTGTATCCTGTTATTGAAGGTAAACTGCAATTGCTTCTACTCTGTATGGATATACTGTCCTTGTGTAGGATTAGGTGAGTGATTTGGACTGACTTATCCCCTTAAAAGCGGGGATGCCCTGGCAAAGTTTAGTCAGAATCATTGCATTCCTTGCATTGAGCTCTTCTCCAGTCTTCTAAGAGAAGGAGGAATTTCTCTTATGGAGATTTTCTTGATTCTCTCATCCCTGAATGGAGCATCTCTGTGTTCTTGTGCAAGGACCACTTTAAATGACTGGGATAGTGGAGTGTCCAAGAGTCCCCATCTCTTACACAGAATGGCTTCTGCAGTGTTAGAGCCCAGACAGATTTACTGGGCTTGGGAATTGGGCCCTCATTTAAAAGTGCTGGGAGAAATGTGGGAAAGTGTTGTGACTTCTAGGATTTTAAATATTAAAGTGTGAGGATCCACCAATAAACCTCCCACATTTCCCCATCTCATTGATGTTTTACAGCTACACTGGGAGATATGAAATGATGGCTGCTAAAATGAAAGATTCTGTCTTGTCTTCTAAGTTTTTCTAAAAAGTTGATAGAAAATCAGATTAAGAAATATTGAGTTTCTGAAAGGTCCCAAAATGTTTTTAGAGATAGGACCATAGTACAGTTCTATGAAAGATAAGCCTTTTGTGACAAAACCTAAAAAAAGGAAATCTAATACATTTCCCACGTATTTAAACCAGCAAAGGCAACTGTAGTGTCAGGATGCCCCTTCTGTTGCTGCCTGAGAAGCAGTCATGATTGTTGGGTATTTTCTGAGCATTTTCTTCCAATCTGACATCTAATTGATATCTCTAATCATATCTCTGTAATATCAGTGTTGTAGTAAATATGCAGCCTAATGTGTGGCGATTGAATGTTTTATTTTGGACAGTGTAAAACTTGCTCTGTTCTTTTTGACAGCTGTTTAAAAGATGTGTATTTTTGATTTGTCCAAAGTCTGAATATTTATAAGGGATTAAAATAACGAGGTTGTTTAGCAGGTGCTGACTGCAATTTTGTAGCTGCAGTATCATAATCACTTCATGAGGTTTCTCTGTTAAGGAAATTGTCTTTGTTTAATGCTAAAGGATGTAGGTAATCTGTCTCTAATGCCAAATTATTTCAGGGTGTGCACTTCACTTTTTCCCCTACATTTACGTAGATCGGAAAACTGAATGTTCCAAACAACTTGTGGAACAGTTTCCATATCAACTTTATGTACTAAAAATGTAATTAAAATTGTTCAACCTAAAACGTAAAAAAGAACTCAAATTTAATTTATATGGCTTTTAAAAAGAAAATATTGTTTCTTATTTAAGTGGTTTTGTTAGCATGGTGGATTTGAATTTACCCCAGTAAAAGTCAGTGGCAAGCCACTGTTGCCTATTTAAATGTAAGTAGCTGGAACCATAAGGAAATATTTAATTTGAAGAGGTATCTATTCACACACATTACTTTTATGCCTTTTGAGTGAATTCATGGTAATCAGTTTGTTAACATAAACAATGCAATCCTATTAACTTCTAAGGTAAATAGCGTTAGATGAAAACATCTTTTTTACATTGCTACATGACTTGATTTGTTCTGCATATGGAAACACTTTAAAACTTTTTTGCATTTCCTCTTTTGTGCTTATGACTCTTGTGATATCTCATCTTTTACCTGCTGTGTCAGCTTTGCATCCCTATCCCCTGTGCACTGGCCTGTGTTCTTCCCTTTCCTATTTATCACTGGCACATCTGGACTGGTGACATTCTTATTCCCTATTCTACGTTTATTTTAAAGCTAGAGGAGGGGTTTCTAAAGAAGGAATATGCTTACTTACTGCTACTACTAATTCCTTACAGTTTTCCCTGCAAGATGGCTGGTGTGTTTTGATAAAAATAAGTATTTTTGTCTTGGTATTGGTCAAATATGCCCGAGACAGATTATTCAAGTATGAGGCTGGGGATTAGGAAATGATGGAATGGATTTGGTAAGGATTCATGATGCTATTACTTCTCACAGCTTCTGAAAATTTATCAGATAAAAACACTTGCTTTGGTTCTAAAGTCATCAAACCTCAAAAGTAATCAAACAATGGGAATAGATTTATAGGTATTTTTATTGCATCTAGACTCTTCTTCCTCAATGCTTACTTTTATTTCTAAAATGAAAGTCCACTTATATCTCCTAGCTCAAAGAAAAGGTCTCCTATAAACACTTTTTCTCATATTTGAGAAACATTAAAGCTAGTCTAGCTGTTACAATTTTGTTGTTTACCTTAATCCAAGTGCTTGGTAGAGCATACAGAAGTGATCTCTTTGGCTATTTGATCAAAGGATGTTGCAGATGAGATCAAAAGAGATTTGGCTTTTGAAAGAATCAGGTTTGATTCTATGATACGCTTATTGTTCTGAACCATCTGGGGCAGTTTGGAGAAGATATGAAATAGCAAATATTTAGCATGTGAAGCTTTTAGTTGAAATGGTGAATAACCTTGGACTGGGTATATTCAAAGGACTGGTGTTGACCTATATCCTGTTGTGACAGCTGAGAGCAGCAGGTTGGAACTGCTGGATGAAATCCATACTCAGTTGCCCACTGTACGTTCTTCTTGTCACTACACAATGTCAAATCAAAGACACTTTTTAATTTTTTAAAACTGTTGCTTATTCTAGCTGTTTACTAATTCAAAGAGAATATGGACTTGGTACCATGGTAGTACAATGGGAAAAGTAATTTAAATCAGTGGCTGACTGTGTCCAGTCTGAGCATCCACCCTTCATAACTAGGCCGAGGTGGAATACAACTTCCAAATATAATAAAGTGGTGCTTTTCTTTCTCATTAGCTGTTTTGGTGCCTGCTGATTTTGTTGGATCACTGTATCGAGTTGTAAATGGTGTGTGAAATAAAACACTTCTCAGCTGATGGATATGACCCTCATGATTACAAATGCTCTTCAGATTGCTGTGGTGTGTTTTGTTTAGATCAGACATGGAAATCTACCTAATGCATAATGCTCATTTTAAAGTTTAAAAAGAAGATGAGGCCAGATAAGAAAAAAGACCAGTAGAAGCCAGCTTTTGATATCTAGGTAGTAGTACTGGGAGTTCCTCACTGGCCAGTATTGGTTCTCACCCCTCTCCTAATTACGAAAACAAAAATTAGAGACTTGAGACTTACACTTGATGACGTGTCAGCAGCACATTGGCAATCAATGCAGTAATTAATTCTTGACTATAAGCTTGAGATCCAGCTTCTGGTGATACAGTCTATTTTTTAAAAAAAGTAAATAAAATCTGTCTTAGCTTGTGTATCCTTATTACATAGCTTCCACTGAATCAAATGAATATTCACTAAATGAATATATGTATTAGGTGAATACTTAAAAAGAAAGAAATGTATTCCAAAATGTGGATTTTCTAAAAGGGTAGCATGAATTTTAGTCTGTCGTGTTTTATAGTGGCACTTTGGTATGATAATGTCATTCTACTCTTTGAGAATTTATACTGTCAAGTGGGATAGGGCTTGGGGATCTCTGTGTGCCTCTGAAGTGAAAGAATGGAAACTTGGCAGCTCAAAGTCATTTTGGAATGAGGCTTGCTTAATGATTTCAGTATATAGGCATGAATTGTGACTCAATAGCTCTGTCTACCTTATCACAATCTGTTAATCGATGTGTTTTTAGCTCCCAGCATAATGCTCCTAGTCACACAGATCCTGTCATTGGTCCCTATGCTAAACCCCTTTTCAAGACAGAAAACAAGAATATCCTCAGCAGATAATCCTATCAAACAAGGAAAGCTAAGTGCAATGCAGCTCTCAAAGTGCCCAGTATGCACCGATAGCAATACTGTTTGAACCACCTGCATGATTTTCCAGCTGCCTAGGAGCAATATCTGTAGCCAGATTGGAGTGTATTTAGCTGGGCAGAGCCAGGGCATTTGTCTCTGTAGAGCAAAGTGAAAAGGAAAGCAAGTCATGTTCTTTCTTCTTTTTCACACTGATCCAATAACAATAGACACCCATATTCCTCAAACCAGCTGTACTTTTTGTGTCTGAAGCTGTTGTTAGCAGATGTCAATTACTTTTAATTGTTGTTTTATTTTCTTGATGTATTTTTAACTTCTCCCCCCCACCTCTTTTTGTAGCCTTAGTGGGCTCAGGCAGGTTACAGTATGAGGTGTCATTTTAATAATGACTCCACAAGGAAAACTGAAGGAGTAAAACAAAGCATTTGCTGCAGTGAAGTGTTTTTGTTGCATGCAGCCTCTCTACTAGATTTTGCAGAGAGTATCACTTCCCTGGTGAATGCTTGAAGAAAGCCCTTGCTGATTAGAGGTGATGGAGGCCATTACTTCTCCCTCTCCTTTTGTTTTGATTCTGTTGTTGTTAAGCTGAGGAGCTGATGCCTGTTGTGTGCTCTTTTCCTTGGTCTCTATGCTGGCATGCTCCCATTTCTAAAGTGAGATCTACCAAAGCAGCTAATGGTAATTTGCATCTATAAGTGCTACTTTAAAGAAAAGAGAGATAATTTCAATGTGTGCACATGTGTTTGATTTATTCTAGTGGTTATGTGCTATTTGCTGCTCTTGTGATTGAGGACTGCCCATTCTGTGAATGTACTTAATACTTTGAAAACTTGAAAGTTATGATGGCACCCCACACAATGTCAAAATGTGCATTTGAAGTAAAAGCCCAGCAATTCAGCTCATCTGGTCTTGTTCATAGCAGGTAAAAGGCTGCCTTGATGACACTTAGAGCAAATGAATTTCTCTCCTGCAGTCATGCACTGAATAAATTGCTTGATCTAGTTCGGTACAAAAGGACATGATCTATAAATAGTTAACAGAGCTTTCTTCAGGACAAGTGATCTATAGACTGGAACTCTCTCTTGGGGTCTTTTAAAAAAGTAAGTGCTGATATGAACAAAAGGAAAGTTTGTTTTAAAAAAAGGCCTTTTTAATGAGATTGAAACTCACATACTTTAACTTCCTTTTGAAAGCATCTGGCCAACCACTTCAAAAGTCCAAAAGGCTAACCTTACAGTCACTTGAAGAAAAGAAAAAAGGTCAATCTGCTAATCTGATGTGAATATATTGTCAATAACTCAGAATACAAGATAAAACAGCTGGTTAATTTGAATCAAAGAAATTGCTGTCATATAAGCATCAGTGAATTCAATTTTTACAGTTTTAGGCTTAAAGGAACTTCTTTTTATGACACTTTTATACATTTGTCTATATACCACACTGTTGGCCACAGGGTCTCTCTCTGTCCTATATGCTCCTTCATGCACTTTTTTTGGCAACTAGTATTGCAGGTTTTTAGACCATTGGTATTTGTAATGAGCAAAATTTTTAAGACATTGAAGTGTGCTAAAAGAAGTGTCCATATACCAAATTTCATCATATGGCATTTTAAGAAGGGAGAAAAATTCTATAAAATTGTAGACTTATTAATGTTGAAAAATATTTCCAGGATCAATGAGTCCAAGCTTTAATCAAGCACACTGTGTCAGTTAAGCCACAGCACAAAGCCAGACTTCCAGGAGTGTGCTGTGGGAGACAGTTCCAAAGGCTTTACTATAGTCCAGGTAGGCATTGTCCACAACCTTTCCCTCATCACCAGGTGGGTCACCAGGTCATAAAAGGAGACCAGGTTGGTCAAGCAGGACCTGCCTTTCCTTAACCCATTCTGGCTGGGCCTGATCCCAGGTTGTGCTGTCCATTATGTGTGACTGCACTCAATACAGTCTGTTCCATAACCTTCCCCAGCACCAAGGTCACGTTGACAGGTGGAAATCCTCCTTCTGACCCTTCCTGTGAGTGTCACATTGGCCAACCCCCAGTCACCAGGGACAGGCTCAGTTAACCAGGGCTGGTGATCAATGGTTGAGGGTGGCTTGGTGAGCTCTTCCAGCAGCTCCCTCGATACCCTGGGATGGATCCCATCAGCCCCACGGAGCTGTGAGTGTCTCAGTGGCACAGCAGGGCACTCACTGCTTCCTCCTGGACTGCAGGGGCTCTGTTCTGCTCCCTGTCCCTGACTCCCAGCTCAGGGGCTGCCTGTCCTGAGGAAAACCAGTTCTTCTGTTAAATACTGAGGCAAAAAAGATATTAAGTACCTCAGCCTTTTCCTCAGTCTTGGTTGCAGTGTTCCCCTCAGCATCCAGTAAAGGATGGAGATTTTCCTTGGCCTTCCTTTTTGTTGTTAATGTATTTATAAAAACACTTTTTATTATATTTCACAGCAGTTGCCAGATTGAGTTCTAGCTGAGCTTTCGCCTTTCTAATTTTCTCTCTACATGATTCTTGTACTCTTCCTGAGTTTGCTGCCCCTTCTTCCAAAGGTCATAAACTCTCATTTTTTTCCCCGAGTTCCAGCAAAAGCTTCCTGTTCAGCCAGGCTGATCTTCTTCCCTGCCAGCTTGTCTTTCAGTACATAGCAATGGCCTGCTCCCACACCTTTAAGATTTCCATCTTAAAAGTATGTCCAGCCTTTTTGGACCCTTTGTTAATAAGGGTGGTTTCCTGAGGGACTCTGAATCATTAAGTTCTCTTTCACTGAGTTGAGAGCAGTCATCTTGAAGGTGCTCTCAGTGTGGATTTCCCTGACTCTATGACCTGTGCATGTAAAGGTGGGGTTTGGTGGCAGTGTGCCTGCAGGCCAGGGAGATGGTGGTGACAAAGGGGCAGGCATGTGTTGTTGGTGTGGATGTCAATCCTGTCAGTGTCTCCAGGGCACATCTAGCACCAGCACTGGCACCAGCAAGCACAGTGTGTGCACATATGACTGGACAGAGCTTAAGCAGCAGAGATGTGACTGAGTGCTTGGGGACCAGAAGGATCCTTAACTAGAAAGAAGAGAAAGCCATCTACTTAGAAATTTGCCATCTATTTAGAGAGTTTTTGGGAGAGCAAATAATTGTTTCTACAGAGAAACTGAAAACTAAGTGTCCAGACTAGGAAATCACTTGAGCAGGTGAAGGTCACTGGATTGTTCAATTGAAAAAGAAAAGAAACATAGTACAGTCCCCTGATCTAGATGAGGAAGTAGACTAAGACTTCTTTAAAAGACTGAAGGAAATCTCTGTCACAGAATGTGCTGGTCACAAGGACTCTGACATCTCCTGGAAGGGCAATGTATGGGATGAATGGTGGAAGGTTTCTGAGTGGTGTTTGGGATAACTATTTCATACTGGTACTGGATGGGTGAACTGGTGTTGACACACCCAGATCTGCAGCTCACTTCCGAGGAAGAACTGGTTGAAGAGGTGATTCCAAAGATAGTCTTGCTGTGACAGCCATGAAATAAATGGCTGTTGTTTAGGATCCTGAAGGAAATGAAGAAAAAGATTAGCAGGGCATAGATCCTGGACACTAGGCTAGTGGATGTCAGTGTATTATTTATTTGTGCAAGGTGCTCCACTTGGTTGGGACAACTTCAGGTATCAGTGCTGGCTGGGGGATAAATGGATTGAAAGCAGCCATACTGAGAAGGATTTCAGGGTGCTGCAGGATGAGAGGCTTCATGGGGGCCAGTAGTATTGTGGGCTGCATCAAAAACAGCATGGCCAGCAGGTAGGAAGTTGATGCTGTCTCTGCTCTGCTCTGGTGAGATCCCACCTGAAGTGGCAGCAACCTCACAGACATCTATGATAAGTTGACAGGATTTGTGGTCTAGGGGAGGGCAATGAATGTCGTTTACCTTGACTTTAACAAGTCTTTTGGCATGATCTCAGCCAACAAGATAAAAAGCCATTTGAGTGGTCAGACTCGGTGGGCCATGGTTAGCGGGTTGTAATCTGCTTGGAGGTCACCAAGGGCCTGCAAGGGTCTGTACTGTGACCGGTCATGTTCAACAACTGAATCAGTACCTTGATGCAGCAATGGGACTGCACAGTCCTTACATCTACAGAGGACAGAATTGGAGAAAGTGCTTAATGCAGTCAAGGGCAATGCTGCCACCCAGTGGGACCTGGGCAAGCAAGAGGAATGGGCTAATGGGAACTTTGTAAAACTGACCAAGGCCAATGTCTGTCTTGTAGACACAGTGTGTGATGTGGTCTGAGTTTTGAGTAGCAGGATCTAATGACCTCCCTCTAATCTGCAGACTACACCTCTGTTAACAGAGCACAGGGCACTGATTGGAACTTTTGGTGTCAGGGCATGCTGCTGACTCAGTCACATTCTGCTGACATGTCTGCCAACACCTCCAAATCCTTCTCCACAGAGCTGTCAGGTCGCAACATATCTTTGCAATGGGTTCATCCTTCCTAAATGCTTGACTTAAAAATTAGTCTTGAGTTTCATGAAGTTTTCATGAGCCCCTTCCTCTTGCCTGCCTAGGCCCCCCAATGGCAGCCCTGCTCTCGAGTGTTTCACCCAGTTTTGTGCCATCTGTAAACTTGATGAGAGTATGCTGTCACCACTTTCAGGACATGGTCCTAGAAAATGTCAAACACTTGGGGAGTAGTCAGAGCCTGAGTCACTATCAAATACAGTCCAAAGAACAGCAGATAAAGCATATACAAGGAGAAGGTTAACTAATAAGAACTGCCCACATGGGAAATCTTACTGGGTTTCTTTGCATTTATGCATTATTCATTTATGAATGACAACATAGGAAGCACTATTTGGTTGCTGCTATTTCCTAATGTGGCAAATATGACTCTGATTTTGTTCAAGGTTCTTAAAGGCAATGTGGAGAAAGTTAGAGCAAGTTGTACAAGAAGACCCAATAATTTTCAAGAAAATTCTGCAAATTACCACATGTTCTTCCAGACTCCAGGTAGCCAGTAATTTTCATGATAAAGAAGTGTGTTGTGATTATTTGCTGTGAGAATATATAGATGCAAGATAGTGTTTGAACTCTTCTGCTAACTGTGATTTTTTTTTTTACATTAAAAACTAGCAAAATGTTTTACAAAATGCCTGGGGTTTCATGCATCATGCTTCTAAAGGAAGTCTTGGGCTCATCAGCCCCATAGACTTTCCTCATGTTCTTGAGATTGCATGGGACTGCAAAAGGTAGGCTTTGAAAGAGGACAGTTTTCACTTGCCTTTTCCATTCCCATGTGCTTCTCTGTTGGATGGACGGTAGATTAGATGAGAATTTCATGCATTTTGTGAAAACTGAGAACCAAAACCTGTTTTGTCCATCTCAATTTGGCTTAGTCTGAGGTCACAGTAACCATGACCTCAGACTAAGCCAAAGTTCAAACTGTTACTGAATACTGCTGCCTATGGCTGGACCTTCTATTGCCACACTGCTACCAGCTCTCTGGTCACTCCCTCTTCTGCACAAGAAGCAATGCCTATCCTTTACCTGATTTATAAAAATGTAAAGAATCTCCTTGCTGTTTTGGCATGGATGATGTGGTTAGCAGTGATGGAGGTAAGGAATCTTCTGCTTGAGACAGTTGCTTTTCCACAGAAGAGGAGAGCTTTATGTAGGTTTGAACAGAGTCCTCAAACATATAACCTTATTTTTACAAGAGTTATGCTTGCTGTTATTGTTCCTTCCTTGCAGGAACGATTTAAAGGTTCACTTTGTAGAGCCCTTGCTGACCAGTGGATGTCCCTTAGATTAATAGCAGTTGAAGGGAGTGAAGGCTATGACAGTGAATATTTATGTATATCCTGTGAAGAGTAAAGTCTGTTTACCTGAAAAGTGCATCTTCATGGGCAGCTGTCTTGATCAGAGAAAGACTTCAGCAAGGCGGGTCTGCAGAGTGTGATTTTTCATTTTCTAGATCTGATTGATTAGAGAATGCCATCACTTCCATTACAGCAAGAGGTAGAATTAAGGGCTGTAAGTCCTATGGCTACGGGTGGCATAGCCAAGCCATTAGGGCTGGGGCTCTCGAGTTAAACGCCGTGCTGAGAGGCAGAATTGAAACCATGGGATTAAATCAGCGGACTTAAGTTAGTCAGACTCAAGGCTGGCATGAGAAACTTGAGGCATAATGTTTTGAAGGACCAGGCAGGAAACAAATGCTTTAGCTGCCCTCTAGTCTCCTGGAAAACCACCTTCAATTCCAGGAGAAAAGAAGTGACATGTGCCAGATGTACGTGAGACTTTGCATTAGTAAATTAACTGGGCTATAACACTCAGGCTTGTGCTGCCTTCTTTAATTGCCTGACATGCACACAGAATGCCAAATTATGTTCTCTAAAAGAAACTGAATGCAGATTATGCTTTGCAGCTCTTTGCACTATTGGTTAGCTGGTACATATCATGCTGAACATCAGGAACTCACTCCACAAGAGGTGAAGGGGCTGCTACTTGTGTAGTTCAGGTGCATGCCAGCGAAAGTCTGCAAAGTTGTGACAGTGGGGTAAGCTGTTGACCTTTTTCTAGCATTGTGCCTTGGACTTGTCACTCTTCTTTCTGAGAGCTCATTTACAGTAGCTTTTGAATTGGAAATAATTATGAAGGACTGTGGCTGCTTTTATCTTTTATGTCCTCACATAGGGACAAACAAACCTTTAAAAAAAGGGATAATTCACCACCACTATGTCGCGTGGGTGTAGTGCAGCAA
Organism: Ammospiza caudacuta; assembly: GCF_027887145.1. Taxonomy (NCBI): domain Eukaryota; kingdom Metazoa; phylum Chordata; class Aves; order Passeriformes; family Passerellidae; genus Ammospiza; species Ammospiza caudacuta. The sequence continues at coordinate 82,178,424 of NC_080594.1, forward strand.
TGCAAGCGTAGTTACTGTAGATGCACAGACACATATGTGTATACTTGGAACTGAGTAGTTACGAATAAAGCTACACTATGTAGGTATGGTGTAAAGCACAATGTGACCCACTGCAGGAGTGAATTGACTGGGATCTTCTCCCTGCAGTTCAAGTATTAGCATCCATTGAATGGTGATTTGTTCTTGCCTGTCTTAGGAGCAAAGAAACAAAGTAAGATGGGAAGTAGTCAATATAATGTTAATTATATTGTTAATGTTAATCCCCATGTCCCCCTTCGCACCCTGAACCCTCACCCCCAATCCTAAAGCAAAAAGGTCCTGGTTTTATTGCAGTATTTATTATGTTCAGTTACGATACCCCTTGCTAAAGCTGGAATGAAAGCAAATGGAAACTTCTGACAAGTTCTTCTACCATCTTCTCTCTTCCCCTGTTTCTACTTGCTAGCCTTGCTAAGCTGTTGGCTGTTGAGCTGCAGAAAGAAGGTTTGCTCTATTAGATAAAGTATTGGTTTGATTTCAATCCCCATCTGCTTTTGGCACACTGTGTCCCATCTTCCCCTCCACCCCTGCCTTTTCCCTCATTTGCAGTAAAAGTAACATGATCACTACACAGTAAATATCTTATCCTCAATCCTTGTTCATTTTCTCTGATATCTTCATGTCCTATCTTTGTCATCCTATCTATTGGAGCATAGGCACTGAAATTTCCTTGTGTTTCTCTTGGCTTCACATCATCAGTTGGTTACACATGGTGCTAATAATGCAAAGGTGGTGGAGTCTATCCGTGTATAGACCATTAATTTAAGAGTGGAACTCAATCATCCTTGTGGAACCTTCCAACTGGGAATATTCTGTGATTTCTGTGATCTTCCTCAGTTGCACATATCATGGTGAGTTGCAGGTGAAGGCAGCTAAGACCCTGTAGCTCCATTCTGTGAGAAGTCTGCTGCAGTTTATGGGATAAGCATTAGTTCATATAACCCTTCCTCTGACCCTCTGTTCTTTCTTGAATAGAGAAACCATAATAGTGGCAATGTATTATCTGCTGGTTTCTCTATTGCACATAAACAGCCTGGTGTGCCATGGTTTGTTTAGACTTAGCATCTGCTTGCTCTCTCCTTTCAGGGTGGTTTCCACCAGAAATGTATTGATATTAATGTAATCGAGAATCAAGAACGGAGAGACTTATATAGATCCTTGTGAGGGATTTTGGACAGGTCCTTTACCACTGTGACAAAGAGGTTTACTTCTCTTTTGCTCATCTGTACAGTGACAAAAGAGCTAATGATTAGACTGAGTTTGTTGTGGAGGTATTGACTTGCATCCTGCCCCTGGAACACCCTTTGCTAGAACTGTAGATTTTCTCTGAGGCTGCATGTAAATCCTACACTGCCACAAGCAGTATGGTGTATACTTGAAAGATTTTTTGGTGACCAGTAGCCTGGTCTGCTTTGATGGTGTCTCACTTCTATCCCTGGAGACACATGGTAAATGATGTTTTCTGATCCAGACTCCAGTGAAGACAGTCTTTCTACAATAGCGACATTTGAAGAATTTAAATAATTGCCAAAGTTCAGTTTGTAATCACAGAGGGTTGAGACAGAGCACTGGATTTGCTTTTCTCCATTTGGAAAAGTCTTTTTGAGATTTTTCTCCTGTTCTCAAAAAAGAAAGTATTTGCTGATATGCATTTGCTGAGAGCAGTCTGGGTTCACCAGAGGTTCCAGCTGCTCTGCAGTGCTCTGGAAATGCAAACCAGCTGTAGGTCTGGCTTAACTCAAGCCATGTTTGTGGCTGGTTTGCATCACTGGAGCAGTGTAAAGTACCTGAAGCATGCCAGCTAATCTGGCCTATTGGTGAACCATTATAAATGACTTGTTTTTCTTCTTGCTCTTTACATGTAACTTTATTTATAGTCTAAGCCCATGGAAATTGCATAGATTGTATCACTAAGGCAAACTTTGTGTTCTAAACTAAAGTCTATAAAATTAGAGTGTTTTTTAAGCCAGAACTTTTTCCTCTTAACTGAAATAAATTTATCAAATTACACACTGTTCCTCTGCACTTGGCTATTACGGATTTCTTTAAAGATGCTGCTTATTATTATTAGATCAAATAATATAAGTCTGAGACCTAAAAGAATAGGCTTTATAAGTTCTATTTTGCAAAAGGTGTGCAAAGCTTTTATTCTAAATGCATTGAAATTTTTTTCTAGTTTATTGAGAATGTATGCAATATAGTAAATAGCTACCTACCTTCAATAGTATGATGACTGTTCAAAATATGCCATAAATATTAACTACCAATTACATTAGTCCATATGTAATAATTTTTTTCATAACCATCTTTTTCTCTGAGGCTGTTATAGTGTTGAATGTGTGATGTGTGTTTTTAAACACTATAATACAACGAAAGAATGATAGAAGTGTTATTACAGCTGCACTGATCTACACTTTTTTCAGAACCCAGAATTTTTGCTCTTCACCTAGAAATATTTTTGCATAATGAATATGGTATGATTTAAAATAAAACCCACTTTCTGGATAAGCATATTGGCATTCAAGTCAGAAATTGTATTTCTCTGATCACCTGTATATTGAAAAGAAACATGTCAGAATTTGCAAGGTTTTTCTAGACTTTGAGGCAAAACGACGAAGAATTAATTACCGCCTCATATTAATTAAGATAACAATGCAAAGCCCTTCATTAGAATCATAGGAAAAGTTCTTCCTTGGTCCTTGGAGAGAATATTATATGCAAGCCCTGTTGTGTGGGTTGCAAGGTGTCACTGGAATTTATATGCATTACTTGTCTAATTGCAGTAAATGTAGCATGTCCAGATAGGTTTAAAAGTTGGATGGCTGTTTGTTACTTGCTGGAAATCACTTGAAACCTTGCTACTCAGAGGCAGCTGTTCACAGGTCCTTCACCTCTCCCCAGAGATAGCTGGAAGACTCTGTTGTTGGACCCTGTCTTTTATGGCAGAAGCAGTAAACATGACAGGTTGTTTGGGAGCCATCTGTTTTAAAATGGTTGCTGCTTTGTATGCAGTAATGAACTTGAGATCAGTTTTCTGTCTGTCTTCAATAGTAACAGCCTTGTTTGGTGTCACAACAGGTGGAAGTTGATGGGATGAAACTAAATGTGACCAGCGAGTGGAACCTGGCTTCACCCTTGTTGTCTGTCACCATTGATGGCACTCAGAGGACCATACAGGTAATCTCACCAAAGCCTCTTTGGGCATACAAATAATACTGAAACGTGGGGTCTAAACCTGCTGCATCACAAAATTGATGTGATGTTGTACAAACAGCAGAATGTTTTTACTGTGAGACAAATTCACTCCACTAGAGCTCTGGATGCACTCCACGTTACTTACTTAGAGTTCAAAGTCAGTATTGCCTGAGAGTGAAATTTTCATTATGTTCCCAAGTAAATTCTGGGCTTAAGTTCTGTAGATTTCTTGGGAGGTTTATGCAAGCTTCAAGGAGTGTGTATATCTAAAATAATTTTCTATTTTTAGGTGTGTTTTTGGTGTGTGTATATCTAAACCAATTTTCTATTTTTAGGTGTGTTTTTCTTTTTTTAATATTTTAATACTGGCCCATTTTGGTGCCATTTAATTAAGTACATTCCTGATTCTGAACAGGAAAAAATACCAGTGTATGAATCTATAAAACCTGCCTAGGTGAAAAGCATTATCGTTAGAGTGGATAACTGTGTTCACGAGACCTCATTGCAAACTATATTATTATATGACTGGATATATAACTAACAGTAGTAACACCATTTAGCTAATAAGAGTTGAATTTGCACATAAAATTAGTTTGAAAATTAGTGATCATATGATCTGAGGAAGCTTTCTTCTGGAGCTGAGCCAGCAGCAGTGGTACTTGCACTCCCTGAGTATGACCATGAAATACTGCAGATCTAGCCACAGCAACATGCAGTGAGCTGACTGCATGGTATCCAGCCAACAGAAGGTGGAATAAGCACATATGTTGTTTCCTTCTCAGATTTTATCTGCCTTTGCTTTTAGCAAAGAAACTCAGTAGCTTGAGAAGTTATTAATCTTTTAGTGTATATATGTAAATTTATGGGAACCTTAAACTTGACCTCTGATAGTCGCTCACTGGAATCAAAATTGGTTTTTTGGTTATATATTTCGTAGACTTGCCCCACTGCAAGAACCAAATTAGACAAGTGTATTCCTGTAGGTCAATTTGTCTCCAAAAGCAATTGACCCCTGAGTCTTGAAGTATCTTCTTTCTGCAAAACTTAGCCCTAGAGCCATTTAAGCAACAAATATGGATGAATCGAATAATTCCAGCTGTGCTTTATTAATTTTCAGCCAATCTAATTTTTCTTCATAGTTGGTTTCATTCTTCTAAATTTGCTTGACCAAATACAATCTTTGTGAATGTTTTATTCCTTTGAAGGTTGGATTTATGCACCTTTGGCTCCACTCTGCAGTCTAGCCACAATCTAGCAAAGCACTTAAACAGAAACAGGGAATAAATAATTTTAAAATGTTTTGGTTTGAAATATATTTATGTAATTATAGTGTAGACATTCAAATTTTTGCATCTGTTGCATGTTTAAAAAGAAGTAGTAAAGCATGCTTCTGTGTTTTTACTCCTCTGCTAAAGGCTCAATGAGAATTAGAGCAAAGCAGAATACCAGCGCTGCTGCAGAGTTATGAAGAGCCTTTGAGTTTAAAACCCACATTTTCTAGGACATTTTTTAGAGTATGGGACCTGAGTGCCTGAGGAGGAGTATATGCCCTGGTCGCAGTCTGTCTAGGGCATAGCAGGGCACAGCAAGGATGTGTGGCAGCCCCCCTCCTCCTGCTTTTGTTTCCTGTGTGAGGAAGCCCATCTGTGTGCAGCAGATGGGAGCTGCAGAGTGCCTGGCCAGGTCCCCAGATGAGGGTGGGACCAGAACCCTGGGGTACATGCAGGTCCTGTGGCTGCAGCATAAGGGCTCTGAAATCATTGTGCTGCTTTGGGTTACTGGGAAATCCATAGGATGCTATACAAAGGGACGAAGTGGTGAAAACTTGGGATCATTTGAGCAAGAGACTTCTGAGATACAGTTTCCAGGGATGGGGGTGTGGGCAGACCCCATGGCATTTCTTGTAGTACTCAGATTTCATCATGGGGAATTTTTTGTGGCTTTTTTTAATAGTTTTGCAGTTAATCCCAGTTTCTCAGCATTTTCTCTAATTATGACTAAACTCTCCCTCTCATTTGGTGAGGCTGAATTTAACACATCCTGAAGTGTAGGATTTTGTTCAGCAAGCAAATGACATTTTCTTGTACAAAAATACTTCACCAAAATGGTTTCCCATTTTGGTGAAGTATTTCCCATTGTTTCAAAATATGTTAGTGACTCAGAATTTGACTTACACCTAGCCATTATGAATTTGGACTTTGCCGAAAATCAAAGAACTATAGGAATATAGTTGCAATACACCTTTCTCAGTTTTGAAGGGATTGGGTTTTATTTAATTGCAAATGCATGTTTAACATACTCATGTATACAAAACAGGATTTGAATATGCTATAACCTTTTAGGAAATATTTAGGATAAAAATAAATGAATAGATGAGGGTCTTAATGATTCCTGTGAAGAGTGAGTGGAAAAGTAGGGGTTGATTTGAGTTGTGGAAAAGAAAAACAAGAACTCTAGTGGAAACTGGAGGGGAGAATGGTGGCTCAATATGGTATCTTGAAAAGTAAGGACAGGTGGAAGAAAGACCACAGGCATATTTTGGGGCAATTTTACATGTTTTGGGAGCATTTTTACTTCTCTGTCTCTCCTCCCATATACAAGTAAGCTGTATTTCAGTGAGCCCTGTGCCCACACAAGTTGTCTGTGACCTCGTCTGTCTCCCAGTATGAGCTGAGGAGCAGGTGGAAGGAAGGAAAAAGTTGTCTTTTTCCATAGAGTTTGAACATCATCTATTCCTCATGGGAACTAGAATCTAAGGGGACCTCAAGATGAGGAATCCATGGAGTCCAGCAGATGGACTTGAACCTAACTGCAGCTCTGTCCTTGCTAGTCAGGTTGCATGGGACACTGTGCAGGAACACCAGGTATCAGCAGGGTGAGCAGGTTGCTCAAGAAAAAAAATGAGTCTAAGAGGAGATCCTCAAAGCAACAACTGCCTGTGTTTGGGCAAGGTCTCAAAAAACACTGCTGACCTCAGTCAGATTTAGAGGCTACTCTGTGGCAATGCTACATGGAGAAATTTTACAACTGCTTGAGACTGTTGAATGCTGTGCCTTCATTGATCCCACCATCAGACACTCAACTCATCCTTAAATACCTTTTACTTGCAGAGTATTCCCTGTAGCAAAAGGATGCTGAGCCAGAGCCAGAGAGTGGTTCAGTTTGAACTATTTGTCACCATCTTTTGTAACCCTTAGTTCCATCACATGCACCCAGCCTTTTCACTGCCAAACTGTTGGGCACACAGCTCTGCTATCTCGCTGTTATGAAACCTTCTACCCCATAGAGGTAGTGTAGGCATTTTGCCTGGACCCTGGAAAACTTTTTGTGGCTTTTAACACCTTCAGCAAAGCAATTTTACATTAGCACTGGTGATACCTCCTTTTTTGTGTTTCCTGGCTTTCAGAGAATTAGTGTGATGAACTGAAGCTCTGTAGAATGTAGTGAGAACTGAACTGGACAGGATCCTGAGCAGTTCAGTAGCACTTTGACATTAGTCTTGCTTTGAACAGGGAATATGACTAGCTGATTTCCAGCGCTCCCTTCCAGCATAACTGTTCTGTGTCCCAAACTCTACAGTAAAGAGGTCTTTATCAGTCCCAGCAAGGTGTAATTAAGAGAGTAATGGAGTTGCTAAACAAGAATGATCCTGTAAAGCTGAAATCATCAGTCTCAAGCTTCAAGTGTTTTTGTGAATGAAATAGATGAAGATTTATCAGGGGAGCTTTCTCTACTTAGTGTTAAAGGGGATTCAGTGGTGGCATCACTTATTTTTTCATTTAATTTATTTATTGCATCAACAATTGCAGCAGGAGTAGTATATTCTGCATCCTGGGGTATGACAAATATAAGTGCTTCTCTGATACAATGTTTCTTTAGATTATTATTTTGGTCTATAATAACAGAACAAATGGGAATGCTGTAGGTTGTGAAGTCTTTGTTCCAGGGAAATGCCTGACAGGAGAACAAAGCTTTTGCCCAAGTATTCATTTCCTACAACTCTTTAGAGAGTTTTTTCAGATGTGTAATTTTTTTACTTTTGTAAGAAAAATTACCTTTTTTTCATTTTGCTGTTTTGAGATCTCAGATGTAATCTGTGATAATGATATGATACATTATATAGGTTTTCAATCCAAAGTACTATTACCTCAGAACATTCAGTTTCTTAGCCCCTGAAAATTATCTTGTGAAGGTTTAGTGAGCAGTGTTCATGACTGCTTGACAGTCCATTTTTTTGTGCTGTGCAATTACTGCACATACTCTGCAGTTGTCCTTTAACCATGACTTCAAAATTACTCTTGCTAGGTTGTCTCCAGAAGAGGGACTCAGAATGATCTGCAGACATTTGGTTATCCTGTACCCACATAGCTGTACTTTTGGGTAGAGAAGAGCCAGTGTGAGCCCCAGCACTGAATTCCTGATGGCCCACATTGATTAACCTGTAGCTCACTCCCTGTTGGTTTTTTTTCAGCCTTTTCCAGTTATGACTAACCCAGCCAAATCTGGTACAAATTTCTTGTCCGTGGTTCAGGTGGAGAATATGTGAAGGGAAGGGGAAAATTAAAGGGAAACTACAGCAGAGGAACTAAAAGCACATACCACTACCTTTACCAATTCTTTAATAAAAATGAATACATTTTCTTTTTTTCATTCAGGAAGGAAATGAGTGGTCAACTGATAGGTTAAATCAATCCCTGTCTTACTTAAGATGTTAATCAAATAACATTAGTTGTCATGGTATCTTATGCCCTATATTTTTCCTCTTGGAGCTATCCATTTTCAAGACAATATTAGGATGAATAACTATAAGGATTCTCTGTATGTCCAAGGAACAAAGCATTGTGTTCAGTTGCTGACAGACTCATAGTTTTATGATATCTAAACCCTGAAAGAGATGAGAAGTGGTTCTCTTGAACATGGTAACACATTCAGAGAGCAAAGGGGAAGGAGGAGGAGGGGCATAAGAGTGAGAAAGGACTATATATCCTGTCAGGAATTTTTCTCAAGGCAGTCACAGACATTATCAGATCTAGAATCATATGGCAGCATTTTGACTGCATGATTCCCCCCCTTATAGGAGCAGGATGAGTCATGGCATGCCAAAACAAGGGTAAAGCTTCCACAAGTTCTAGTCACATTGTGATTTAATGTAGTAAGAGCAAAAATTTAGAAGAAGACTAGAATTTAGAGAAGACTAAATGCCTAATTATTGTATTTTTGTAAATCTCAGCTTGAAGTAAATGTCCTTTAGATTAATTCTTTACTAATATTGAATAAACAATATTTCCTGTGGAGGCTTTTTTTGGTTGATTTTTGGTGGGGGTGGGATTATGTGGTTTTTTGTTTGTTTTGTTTTGATTGTTTCTTTTTTGTTAGTTCTAAAATTTGTTATCTACTTCTTTGTAACACCTACCAATCTCAAGGATTAAAGAAACACATGAGCATACTTACAAGGCACTCTCTGTATATGTAATAGCATGCCTGCACTGGTTTTAGTATTTAAAAAAAACTTTGCAAAAAGAAGTGACAAGTAACAGTCACATTGGATATCCCATAAAGAGGTATTGGGAAGGATTTGTGTTTCTATTTTTCTGTTTATGGGAGGACAGAAATTTCCAAGTCCTCTACTGCAATTAAATGCCGGGCATTAAGAGAACTCCTAAAAAGTAGTGATACGATGCCTCAGCCTCTTAGAAACTGCACCTGCACAATTATCTGTGGGGACTGATGCCCTGTAAGCCCCTCACCCTGTATTTAACATCTATATTTGTACTGTTTGGGAACAGGTTCCATTTAAGGACTGAGGTAGCTTGCAACAGGTGCCAGGGGAGGCCAGTATTTCAGCATTCTGGCAGGATCTCTTTTAGTGGGAAAGGCTGCTTCAGCACAGTGCCACTAACATCTCAGACATCTTTCACAATCAAAACCCTTCACATACAGCACTTGATCATCTCGTTCCCCACTGGCTGACTGCTGCCCTTGTAAGAACCTGGGAAATGTGGACATGCCCTGAGGAAGAACAACTCACTGAGGCTGCTTTTACTGTAAAGTGTGAACTGAGGCTGGTAATGGCTGAGGGTAGAGCAGTGCACAAAATCAGGCTAACTTCCCATCTGTAGTTTAATGCTCTAGGGGGAGACAATGATGGCACCAGCAGTGCAGAATGTTAAATTGTGAAAAGCTGGGGTGATTCCCAAAGTGGAAAGGCTTGTGAGGGTGAACAAGTCTGAATGTACAGTGCAATACAGACAGACTGCAGCATACTACAAATCCTGGTCACATTGCTAGTCTGGGATTGCATCCCTCCACTGGGATTTTGCACAGTGCAAAGGCAGTGCTGAAATGAAGTTCTGCTTGCTAGAAGGAGAGGGAAAATGAGACTGGTAAGGTCAAATCAATCACCCTTTTTTGTTGAGAGGATGACTTAAAAATTTCACAGCTACTTCTGCAGCTTTTTCCTCCTTTCTGACCCAACCATGGGACTCCACAGGTTGGAGTGACATGGGTGGAAGATGGAGCTTTCCACATGTCCAAGCACTCTCATGTACACAAAATCTCACAGATTAGGTACTAGCAAATGAATCTGTTACAATTTTACAAGGTAAATTACTGTGTATTTTCTTCCCCTGACTTCCCTATGGTGGGAATAATTTCTTTTTTAATTAAACCTGTCTGGGGATGATTCTGGCCTGTGTTTCGTTAGGTGGAATTTTCGAGAATTTATAAGTACTCACCAAAAGACAGCACCCTCCATTTGAAATTTCTGGTAAAAGATATTCAGAATTTTTTTTAGTGAGCAGTTGAAATGAAGCAATAGGAACTGAGCTGCGGGAAATTCTGCATTCTGAAAAACAGCACCATGCTGGGAAACTACCAGTGTTTTGATCAAAATTTTATCTGTAGCTTATCATTAAATTTTCTGGGCTTGTAATTTTGGGTTTGGTTTGGTAGTTTGCTACATGTTTTTTCATCTGGGAATATAGTCATGCCATAGCTTGAAAAAATTGCAAAAAACATTGGCTGAGTGACAATCTGTGTTTTTTGTCTCCAGAAAAAAACAAATGATCTCCAGTTTTTACTTTCAGCAAATAAAAACTTTTACTTTACCTTTTACTTTGCTTTTACTTTCAGCCAAAAAAAGTTTAAGATAATTGTATTTGAGAAGGTTGTGTATCCATTTATCTGATTGCCTTTGCCAGTTCAAATTAATTCTGAGTTTAGGGGTATCATTGCTTTTTCATTTGTAAGCAAAGCAAAAAAAAAAAAAAAAATTGCTTTTGGTCTGTTGGAGTTTCTTTGCTTTTGTATTGTACCTTCTCTGCAGCTGCTGCCTTCTAGTAGCTTGGAGAGTCTTAGAGACCAGAAGATTTGTGGAAAATATTCTAAGATCTTGTTGTTGTCTAATAATGTCAGTTAAGAATTTCTTTCAGTAAAATATATATATATATATATATATATATAATGTTTTCTTGAGCTGCTTTATCCCTCTTCATGTAAAGGTTGTTATCATTTTTATCTGCTAGTTCTCATCCATTGCAGGCTTAATGCAAAGCTGATTGTAACCCTACTGCATCTTAAAATTAATACATCATTGATACCCAACTAAGTGGAAACAATTTTCTATGGCAAAGCAGAAGAATTTAAAGTCATATCACACTACCCTTTTGTAACTTACTGGGATTTACAGATTAAAGTGATTATTTATGAAATGACTGTGGTATAGCATACACAAGATGGAGGAGGAGACTCAAACACATTTTGTATGATTGTATACACTTTTCTATTTTTACATGTGTGCAGAAGCATTTTGTTTGTATATACATAGCATATGCAGTATAGCATACTGTAACCTGTGTGTGTAAAAATACATATAATATTTATGTAACACTCACACCCATTTGACAGCTTTGAGACTGCAGATGGATTTTTTGAAGTTGTGATTTTTTTTCACATTTGAGTTAGCTTGTTAGTTTCTCATAAGGAAAGAAAAATATACTTTTAACTCACATGATAATAATTAAATTAGTCTGAAGCTCTGCGCATTGAATCAACCAGAAAAGAAATTGTTTATATCTAAGATAGCATAATTTATGTCAACAATGTAATTTTACTGTATTGGCAGGTAAACACACGGGGGTGTTTTGTCTTTGAACAAATGATAAATTTCCCTTGCCTTTTTGCTGTAAACCTCCTAGCAAATAATTTGCAATTTATTAAGAGACCAATGACAATGCATATAATTAGCTATTCTCTATTGTTACCTCTAATTGATTACTTTCCTGCTATCACATGCAATATGAAACCATCTATTATGAGGTATAGAATATGTAAATATCTAATTTAACAAGAGAAACTGGAGACTGGTCCTTTTTCTAAAGAGGTGAGAAATAAAAGAATGATTGTTAACCATGTCCTTTCATTTTCTTGAAAACATCAATTGCATTTACAAATCCCAGAAACACAAGCCTGCCAGTGGAACAGAAATAACTCTTTTCAGAAAAATCTAATCACATCTAATAGCTGAAATTTATTTACTGTAATTTGAAATATTAATTATGATAATGTTCTGACTTCTTTTGTAACACAGTTCTCAAAGCCTGGCAGTTCTCTTTTTGTTTTGTTGTAACATATGTTTTGTGACTTGGAAAATTTCTCTATCTTTCTTTATTCTTTGTTTTTTACATTTCTTTTTCCCTTCTGTTTCTTAACTATTTTCTTCACTTTCCCCATTATTCTCCCCCCACCCTTGTCTCCCCAGATGTTGATTTAAGAGATGGATTTTAGTGCTTATACAGACTTTAAATGCAATTGACAGTGAATGAAATGCCTTTTTGGACACAGCAAACAGTAGCAGTGGGAAACTGCTGTAGAGTGATACCAGTGCGCTCCAATAGTGTCAGGGCAGGAAAAATGCTGCTGATATCTTTGTCTTGACTTGAAGCTGAGGCTGTAGAAGGTGCCTTCTTTATATACATATTTATTTGGCTTCATTAAAGTGGTTATTAAATTAGTTTTGGAAGGGCTTGGTTTTTGCTATGCTAGCTTATTTGGCTACAAGTAAAGAAAATCTGTGTGAGGAAGTACTTTAATGATTTGCTTTTCAGTTGTGAAAAGTAAGTCAAGTTGTCAAGATACCTGCCTTTACTCTGAAAGCCTTTAAAGAAAATGACAAAAGGGCCTCTATTTTTCATTTTGTTTTGTTTTTTAAGTTGTGTTTTTCTGTGTGACAGGGAGATTAGCCAAAAAAATGGAATTTTTATTAGGACATGAAAAGGTCTCTAATGACCCTTGAAAGCGGACAAAAAGGGTAGCACAATAAGTGACAGAACTCTAACGAGGGTGGAGGGCATTCCAGGAAAAAAAGAAATTAAATCCTTTAATTTTTTTCGGCTTGCCATTTTCTGACAGCTTATCAAGTGGTTGGGACTTGTTTGTTTTGGCATGTGGTTCATTCATTGTAGGCAGCCGGTACTTTGTTCTTCTTTGTGGTTTCCAAAACCTGATTGTGTTTATCCTAGACTGTGGGAAAAGTGTATATTCCTGTTTCCTTTATAAAAGTAAACGTCAGGTTTTGTATGAAATTTTATTTCCCATATTTTCCATTCCATTAATCATTATTGTTGAAATATGTCAGGCTCTGGCACATCACCCTTTGTTTTCATATGATTGTACAGATTGCAATGTCAGTGTGTGACCTGTTAAGTCAAAAAATAAGCATGTTTGGGCTGTAGTAATTATTACTTCATAAAGTGTGGCTGAGGAACATGCACCATTAGTGAAAAGGGATTAGGATTTAATTTATTGCTATTAAAATTGTTTTGGGGAGTATCTAGCTATTGTGGTGCAGCACTTTCTCATTTGGTCTAGACAAGACAAGACTTAGGGGAGCCATGATTAGGGCTCTTCACATACCTGGAGGTAGCTGTAGAAGGGAAGGGAATAATCTCTGTTTCCTGTGTGTAGTGAAACAAATGAGAATTAATATGAGTAATACCGTTTGAAGTAAGGGTTATTGTAATCAAATATTAGGAAAAACTTCCTAATGGTAAAGATGCAGAACAGTGGGATAAATTGCCCAGGGGGAGGCTGTGATATTTTTGCAATTGAAAGATTTTGAGAATGAGTTAGAAACACATCATTTGGGAGTGACACTGGTGTGTTTTGATTCTGCTGGGAGATTATTTGTAGCCCTGCTCTTATGATTTTTTGTCTTTAAAATGCTGAAGGCTTCTGTGCAGTTCCTTGCAATAATACTCATCTTCTCAGATCTGTGCTTCAGTACTTTTATGTACACTTGGCATTGTGTAAAAGGGCTGTGTGCTCTTTGTGTAAAATGAGGGCTGTGTTCCTTCAGTTGGGACCTGTGTGGGCCATAGCTTAGATAGCAGGAATGAAATGTGAGAAAAACGTTTTGACACTGAAGGAGAAAACGATTCACAGGAAGAAAGAATTATTTATACATCTTGCATATTTAAATTATGCTTAATACTGTGTGAAACCAGTAATATATTTTTTCTTGCATTGTCTTGTGACTTACTGACAATGTAATATTTGAAGACTCTTTAATAACTTCAATCAACTCCTGAACCACAGTAGGTGACCAGACATTTCATAAGGTCATTTTTTTTTCTGTTTTCAAAGTAGCATGATTGGAGGTTTGCATTTTAAAGAGAGATTAAAATGTCTCTCATTAGGAGAGAAGGAAGATAATACTAAATGTGAGTAACAGGAATACAGAATCACCGAGATGGCAGAAGCCTCATTATTCATGACATTCGAGTACAAGGTTGCTCTGTGTTGTACTTGGCCATCTTTGCCTTCATTGTCCTTCAAAAATAAATTTTATTGAGTTGACTGAACTAAAACCAAAATCTGAGATGAAGTATGATTTAGACTTCTAGTACTCCTGTTGAAGGAAATTATTTTATCTGGTTAATGTATAGATTTATGTATTAAATTATTTTTGATTACTTACAATGATGTGACAAAGAAAATGGAATGGTTACAAATTTGAGTTGCTTTAATAAATTCTTACATTTGTGTTTTTCAGCGGATTTCTCGGAATGCCTCTGGAGAGACCAGCATTCAGTTTCTAGGCACAGTGGTAAGCCTGTAATAATTGTGTATTGACAGGAGTTTAATTTGTAGAAGAATATAATGTAAACAGAAAGTAGCTAAATTACACTTCTAGTACATTTACACTTGTGGTTATGGGGGCCAGTATTATGTGTAAATATTCTGAGTTTAGCAGGTGAATGTCGGCCAACTGAAGCTAACTTCCAAGACACAGTATCTATGTTCTACTTTTCTATTGATTCAAGTCTGCATCTGTTTCACTCGGAAGGGATCTAAAAGTAACTGCTTGTAGATTTGTAAGCTTATTGCAATCTAATGAGGTTTGGTGCACATTAGGGTCAGTCCCACTCTTCCTCACCACATAAACTTTCTGATCTTTATTGCTTCACTGTATCACATATCCTTATGTCCCAGAGTGGATATCCCAGTAACTGTCTTAGAAAAAATTGTTCAGTAATGCAAAGTGCTCTGTTCTTTTCTCACTCTAAACCAGATTTGGTAGCTCTGTAGTTCTCTCAGATTTTGTTTGCTGGGTAGAAGTATGCCTAAAATCCTAATGAGATTTTATATCATTAGACAGAATGTACTCTGTGAAACTGTGAATGCACTCAGGTATAACATACAGGTTTTGTGTTAGGTCATGGATGCTTATATACATACATGTGATTGAAACAACTTCCAGTTCTGTGATTTGCATGGTTAAAATGCAGCCATTGAATTTTTCAAGTTCCATATGCATCTGAAAATAGTTCTGAAAGTGAAATAAAATTGGAGCATCCTCCAAAGTAAGTTTTCCTGCTTGCTGCCAATAGATTTCACTGTAGTGATATTAACAGTGAAAAGCCTAGGATGAAACATTCCATTTAGAATTTAGTCCTGACTTCTTTGTGCACTATTTGTTTTGGACACAAGTGGATTAGGATTGCATATGGTCATGCAAGTCCTATGAAGCCATTGTTGGTAAGGTATAACGTGGTAAAGGTAAACTTAACAAGAATGCCTTGCATTTATGTTTTTACCTTACATGTTTGTTTTTAGAAATGAGAAGTGCCCCTAACATATTTTATTTCTATAAATACATCTCTGTGTATACATATTTATTTATTTGTCTTAATCACAAGCAGAGTAGTGGTAGCATAAAGATATAAAAATGAAGTTTTTTTCTGCACTATTGTATTTATGATGATGCTTTGGCTCTGGAGTTGCAACCTGTGTATGTGAGATTGCTGCTAGGTGGCTGATCAGATAGTCTTTGTGTGAGAAGTAAATAATTACTCCAAGTAGATAAGATATAAACACAAATACAACTTGATAATACTGACTAGATTTTAGTTGATTTCTCTCTAAGTGGGTGTTGTTGTAGGGAAAATTCTGGTTGTGTATTTAGTGACATTAATATTAAAACTTGTTCAAATTAGGTATGAAAATATTTTGTATTCTTTTGTTAGAAGTGCCCTGAAGTCTCACTTACAGAGCAGGACTTATGTTCTGGGCCTTGTGCAACAGGAAAATATTATAAAAGAAGAAATAGAATTGGTGTGCTTTTTGTGTTAAGAAAAATGATGATGAAACAGCTAATGGATTGTAATATATATTAGATCTTACTGACTAGCTCATGTGTGTTTATTGAATCCTAGTTATTTGGGGAAATCAAGTTTGTGATTACAACTAAAATTCTCAGGAGGACTAAACAGAAATGCCTTGAGTACTCTGAGATTTTTTTATTTAATATGAATTATGCATGTCTTGCTGATCAAACCCAGAGAGAGAACTTCAGCAATCAGGGTAGAGAAAGAGTAATGAAGTCTGCTTCCCAGGGTGTGTTCCAATACCAGTTTTCCCATAGTATCCAATCTGTGCCTGTGCTTCTCTTAGTTCTTCTAGCCCACTGTCCTTCTTTCCCCTAAGTCCTACCTTTTCATTTGTCCTTTGCTCATTTAACATCCTTTTACTGTTCTGATTTAAACTTAATATGCTCAGTTTAGGTAATGGGGCGGAAGATACAATGATATCCACTACAAATTGCTGCACATACAGATACCCAGTCTGTATGTGTGTACATGTGCACACACAAAATGTAAGTGTTCCGACAAAGAAAATGTTATTTTAACAAAGGCCCCAGAAATACATTTTGAGTTCACCATTACTTATCTGTTGTTAAACCCTTGCTAAGTGCAGTTGACTTAGGAAGTGTTTGAAAGGAAAATTTAGCAGAAAAAGAGTCCTGATTGCTCATTATTATTTTTATTATAATGCATTGTTATCAACATAATAAACAGCTTGCATAGTTACTTCTCTACTCTTTTTTTTTTTAATAGCAAACATAAAGGACGACTGAGCATTCTGTGTTCCTTTTGATCAGGGCAAATGTTGATGGCACTCCAGTGGTACCAGGCAGGTACACAGCCATGCAGTGTACAGACCACTGACCTGTCCAGCAGAATGTATTTTTAGATCCAGCTTGTAAGGAGCACAGCTTGCCTGGCTTGTCAGGAAGGCATCAGCTTCAATAAATGGTTTCACTTGATTTTTTGACATGGTAGAAACAATCTGCTGCTGGATTTTGACAAAACACAAGCCCCTGCTTCAGGTAGGCAACTGACACTCTGAGGGGAAGTGAAAGCTGTGCTTCTCTATTAGAAATATCCTGGCTTTCCAGTTAGTTAGGTGGAGGACAGAGAAGACTGCATTGCAGATGAAAGACAACAGTAAAATATGAATTTTGCTGCATAACATATGGTAAACATCTGGACAGTAAGATGAATGTTTCTGTTAGTGTAGCAGCGTATTTCTGTTATTTTAGAGGAGAACAGGAAAAATCATGTTGCTTTCTCCAGGGATATCATAGCTTTGAGTGCATACTGTTAACATCACTTGGGGGTCTACATGGATTTGTAATAATGCTTTTGTTTGTTTCTGATCATGTGTAGAAATTCATTGCTACTTGAGCATTTCTCTTCTCTCCAAATTGTAGTGCCATTAGATAGCTTATTTTCTCCAAATTGTTTTTTGATAGAGGGTTGTGAGTCTCAGATATGATAGGGACTCATGCTTTTGGAAGATGCAGGAGGATGTTTCTGCCTGAGGAACAAGCAACTTGTAACTGTAAGAAATAGTTGTTGAATGGGAAATTGCACTCGTTTGGTTTAATTTTCTTGTGAGGATAGCATTTTGAGTCCTCACTAAATTATTGCAGAGGAGATCCTGGGTTATTGCTGTAATTGAGATTTTTCATGAGTTTTTGCTCATTTGTCCCCTCTGATGAATGACACTACATGTGGTGTGCTGCTGGAGTCCTGCTATTTTGCCACTTCACACTAGATTTATTCAGATAGTATTGATTAATAGCATTACCATAACAACAAGGTTGTGCTATATATATTGTACAAAGAAAAAGGAAGCAAGATAGTACATGATTCAGACTAATGTCTAAAACTGTGTCCAAAAACAAGAGTGCAGGAAGTAAGGAAGCAGCCCTTTATGGGGTGTCTCCTGTGTGTAGGCAGCTCACAGAAGTAGATTTGTCAAAAATGTAGAATCACAGAATTGTTTAGATTGTAAAAAGTTCTCCTGGATGATCAGTTCCAACCATTAACCCAGCATTGTCAAATCCACCACTAAACCATGTCCCCAAGTGCTATGTCTACACACCTTTTAAATGCCTTCAAAGACAGTGACTGCACCACTTTCCTGGGCAGCCTGTTCTATGTTTGACACCCTTTTCCATGAAGAAATTTTTCCAAATATCTGATCTAAACATCCCCTGGTGCAGCTTGAGGTAGTTTTCTCTCATCGTTTGTTACCTGAGAGAGGAGACCAATCCCCACTTGGCTGCAACCTCCTTTCAGGCATTTGGAGAGAGTGTGAAAGACCCCTGAGCCTCTTTTGTTCAGGCTGAACAACTCCAGCTCCTTCAGCTGCTCCTCACAGGACTTATTCTCTACGTGTAAAGATCATATAAAATAGATACATAAAATCTATAGAAAAATACTAAGATGTATTTCTAGGATGTATTCAGAACAGAGCTTCTGCTTCAGCCTCTGCAATTCAAAACCTGGATGTTTGACTACTCAGAAGACCAAAGTCCACCCTTCATTCCTGTCATTCTAATTACCCTCCATTTTCTGTTGTGTCTTTTGTCTTTTCGTTCCACCTTCTGTTCTCTTACGTGAGAGGAATGTTTTTGGCTGGCCCACTGCTGGCCCCAGTCATTTGTTGGTTATTCAGGCCTCTCAGCAGGACTTCAGCAATGAAATACGTCTGGGCAGGCAGCCTTTAACACTAAGAAAGCTGTGAGTATATAGCGAAGTGCAGATTATTGTGCAAGCATTAAACGTATTCTAGACTGTGTGTAGAATTTGAAATAAAGAAGTTGTGTATGCTCAGATAATGAGCATCCTGGCTCCATCATGTCCCTAATGCCATTGTCAGCTTTGGGCTGCAGGCCATGCTTGACAGTGATGCTCTGCTGACCCAATGGATCACTTTCCTCAAAACAGACGGTCCCTATCCTCTGCTCGTCGTTCATGCTGTTTCTTTGGTCTTCTCTAATACCACAGCAGAAATATAAGCAGTTATTTTTTTTCCTCTGAGGAGCAATGGAAGAACGTATACATGACATACTGCTCAGTATATTACTTAACAATATAGAGGAACACAATATAGGAACAGACATGGAATGGTTTGGACTTACTTGGGCTTAAGCGTCAAGCCATCTTTAGGTGCTTTCTGAGTTTCCTAACACTGTTTTCTTGATTCATGCATCTCACTAGAGGTTTCTCCATTACTGATGGCCAATGGAATGCTTTTTGCCACCTTTGATTTACAAAATATTTGAAGTTTTGCTGTGGTAGCTTATGCTCACTTATGACTACTAGTAGCCTGTTGATACTACATGTCCTTTTCTTCAGCCTTTTTACGCACCAACTTAAAATAGTCCTGAGACCCATCACTGCAACCAGTTCTACAAATTCCAGGTTGAGAATACTGGATTTAGGGAAAGTAGACTCTGTCAAGTCCATGACATACTTTTTAGCATAGCTGGCATATATTGTAGTGCAGTAGTAATCCCAGTTAGTATTAATGAGTTTTGGGTTTTAGCTACTTTCGCATAGGTTGGCAAAGGGAAATTCCATATGCAGTCAGGGTTATTAGTTCTGTATCCTGTTCATGGCAGTTAGAAATGGAGAGTTTTGTGTAAAGGCAATCCTCAAAATCTGTCTTACTGTATTTTCTTATTTCAGTCGTGTATCTAAGGTAGTCTTAAGAGCTACAGGCCAGTATACTAACTTTTCTTACTGCTGATTCTCCCTTTTGCTCCCTCTTGCCATGGCTTATCTGCTTTTGCTTCAGCAGCAAACTTCCAACTTTTTGTCCCATTACTGAGGCTTACAAATTGTCCCGAAACCCTGCAGTCTGTGTATAATCTCATCAGCAGACAGCTTCCTCCTCCCTTTCTCCTTCTCCCTGTGTTCTTACAAAGCTTTGGCTGTATGAGTCTGATTCAGCTCACAATAGGAAATGTTTAACAACCTGCTTCTTTCACCCTTAGAAATCGTTGCCGTTCTTAACAAGTCCTTTTCTTTCTTTATGCTTTTCTTTCTTTATGCGACACTTCAGAAATTAGATACTGAAGGTTTATGCAGACTTTCAAACATTGGTTGAAGACCTGCAGAGGTTACAAAGGTGGTGTTTATTGGAATATATAGAGTACTAACCACAAGAAAATAAATATAGACCAGTAAGTGTTTATTTTGCAAGCTAATGTCTTTTTAAAAATTTTTTTTTTTGCTCTTCCTATTCACAAGCCTTAAAATTAGGGTCCCTGCTGATCTAAAGGGAATTGTACTGTTGTATAGGTTTTATTTTCTTTTCATCCATTTTCAGAAGCACTGTGAGCCACAATGCTTCTAGTAGTAGAACTATCATCAGTGGCATTTCAGTAGTGTAAAAGGTGTCAACAGAAAAAACATGCAGTTGTTTCTGAAAACAATAACTTCCTTTTGAACGTGGATGATGAGAATCCTGAGACTGGCAGCAAGGTGCTGTAGTGTTCTGTGGAAAGTGGGTAACTCACACAACAAGGATTTCACTTGGGAAAGTAGCAACCATCATTAGGACTTGGTAGCGAGAATTGTTTAGTTCATGAGGTGTGAGTGATCAGGTGCAGTCACACACCTGCATATGCTGTTCACATTTCGATTCTCTTATATATTATTTGCGTGTTTTAAAGCAGAAGGGATAGTGAGTATATTAAAACTGTCCACTGGGAGCAAACTCAAAAACACCTGAGTGATCTAGAAACACCAGTGTTACCAAAAGCCATGTCCCTAAAATAAAAATGATCAAACTATTTTGGAAATCTTGCTCTGGATTCCTTTGGAAAGAGAAGTAAGAAGGTGCTTGGAGTTCTTTCTGAATTTTGCTCATGTGACTTAAAAGAAACCAGAAGTGACACAAGTTCCCACAGGACAACTTGTAATCTTGCCTGAGATCTCCTTGAACAAGAGGTGCTGGTGCTAAGGTGAAGCTGAAGATGCATAGGTGCTTGTGGACACCTAATTGGCTGCTGCCAAATTTCCCTCAACTGGACTATGGATTTTGGATCCAGTGCTCTTCAGAAGACTTGTGAAAACCTAGCTGTCATACTTGTGGGTAGATGAATTTAGCTTTCCTTTGAATCAATTTGGCTGAAATTGATCAGCAGTTTATATAGTGTATGTAGGTGCAAATTGGAGCCGGGAATGGGGATTGAGGAGGCAGAAATCTGCATTGCAAGCATTGTATTCTTACAAAACCAGGATGAAAGTAGGCTATTGTATTTAAATTCTAATGTTTTGCTTTTTCCTTTTTCATTTTTTCTTGGTATTTTATCTGTTGTTAATTAGAGTTTTGATTTGCAGAAAAAAAGTGATGATATCACAAGTAGGTCAGGATTTCCATTAATGTCCTTAATGTTGGTGGATTCTGCAGTGTGTGTGTGTATAGTGATCTTTGTTTATAATAAATTAGGCCTCTCATCCCTCAGAAATAAGCAATGGAAAAGTTAGGATTTTTGATTTTTCATACTTCTTTTGACAAGTTTCTTTCTTACTGAGCCCAGTAACACTTTAGAACAAGGACTGAACTTGTTTGGTTAGCTTGTTACTTCTTGGAAGATAAGTGGGCAGCTCACCCAAAGGTGTAACTCAAGTGCTTTACTTTGGTAGACTATGATTTACCACCATTAATAAATAATATGAAATAATTATTAATTGCCTGATTTGGTCAAAAAAGTGTTGGTAAATTTTTTAAGCTGTATCAAGACTGTTACCTCATAGTGAAGATCATAATTTTCTTATGAAGATGTTTACTAAGCATACATGTAGCCCATGATTTTGAGCAGCCTTTTGATGTCTGCCACTTTGGCATATACCCAAGAACTGTTTAGGACGTATTAATTTATATGACTTTGATGCTTAACCAGGAATCTTAATGAAACAAAGGCATAATGAAGTTAGTAAAGCTAATTTAAGTCTCTGAATGTAAATTTTAAATGAAGTTTTTATTGATAATAAATATACTTTGTTTCTCATTAGTCTTCTAGGCTTCAGTGGTAATATCAGTAAAATAAACATGTTTTACAAAGATTTAACATTAAAAATGCTATTAATATGACCCTTGGTACACCAGCACAATTAGATTTCAAAGTGAGCATTTAGGATGTAACAGCGATTAATGACAACCATCGAAAACAATTTTGAACTCCATCAGTTTAACTCAGGAGGGTAAACTTAATATGATAATTTATCTAGTTGAATTGTATCAGCTTAGCAGGAAAGTATGCAAATATGTGACCCTTACCTAGAATCTAAATGGATGCTGTGCTGATAGATTTATCAGTTCCATTAAAGAACTTTAGGGAACTTTGGAATTTCAGCAATTGTTCCCTTGGAGGTTGAAAACCAAACCTGATCTCATACTGGGACCATTCTGGTCTGCATATTTCCATAATTTGCCTTTGCTACTAATATGACAGCAAGACGCAAATAACTGTTTCTAATAATATCAAATGGAGTTGTGGAGGACAGCATTTTAATGTAGTAAAAGACCTCCCCGTGGGGTTGTTATTGCCACTATAGAACAGCAGTTACACAGTTGCAACAACAGTCTCTTAATTGATTCGTTTAATTAGCAAGAGATGAAGCTTGTGCTGCATCTTGTCATCTGTTATCATGGGGGCGGCTACAGAGAGAATCTCTGCATTTGTCACTCCATACAGTCAGGTTTAAGCAGAGTAAAAGGCATTGCACCTATGGAGGTGAGCCTTGGTGAGAATGTTTTGTGAGTGTGCTTTCACTCAGGTTTTCAGTGTGTGGACATGTCTGCCTTAAGAATCTGAATGGTCTCTGGGGAAGAATTTATGACAAAGCATTGTTTTACTGGGGGAAATCTTAATCCAGCCATGCCAGGCATTTCTAACCTAAATATGCAAATCTAAGTATTATAGGAATGGTGGATTATTTGGGGCATCACTGTTGTAGACTAGATTTACTTGGAAGAAATAGGGTCAGATTAGTGATACCAGCCATCTGCCTTGTGATTGCTTTTTCATGGCATTTTTGTCTCCAGACTAGATAAACAAAGAGTTACATGAGCACATGGTCCATGGTAGCGAGCATGTGTAAAAGAGGGAATTTTTTTGTAGTTGGTTTTCCCCAGAGTAGTTATGAATACAGATACAGTGCTTTGCTTGTTTCTGGGAGATGAAGTCATTTTTTACTGAGATCTATTTTATTTACATTTTAAGGGTATGTAAATAAATATATTTTAAAGACATGTAAATATATTTGGAGCTTCAGTTTCATTTTTCTCTTCTCCTTGGCTTAGCTTTGTCTTCTGTTCAAGGTTATTCTTCCTTATGGAAGGAAATATTTCTAGAGGAGGACAAGCTTCTTGTTAAATGCTAATTAAGAAAATGAAGGTTAAGTTGGCATACTTCCATTGTCATAACACTGACCTAAAATAAGGGATCTGGTACTAATCTGAAATAAATTAGAGGGGGAAGCAAATAATTCTGTGCACGTGAAACACTTGAGATGTCTTCTCGTGGTCTGCTTTTTAAATGCCTGTGCTCTGGAGGTTTTTTGTTTGTTTTTGATTTTGCGTTTGTGTGCTGTAGTGTTGGACATGCTATCTAATTTTGGAATACAGTGGTCCTGTCACTGTAGCAATATGCTGTTAGAAAAGGCACTTAAATTGTCCTTTTTTTAGGACAATTTAAGTGAAGATTTACCCTACTTATCATTAAAGATCCCATGGTAATTTCCACAAGGTTCTGAGATTGCTTCATATTCTGAGAGTCTTGGCCAAAGTCCACTTTGTGTAATTACCTTCTGTCTGCACAAATCACTATTGCAATTTTTGATGTGTTTGGTATTTTTTACTTTCTGTCCTAAATAGTGAAAATATTGCTACATACTGCTCATAATTGCTGTGGGTTATAGCCTAGGTTCAGATAAGGAGATTATTAGTGAATTTTGTGTTCCCATTGTTAAAACAACAGAATATGTGAAAAATGATGAGTAAACAGTAGAATATAAGTTAAATCCACAAACAGATGGAATTACTCTAATTTTTTGACTGTTTCACTGCATCTTGTCTGTCTCTGAGCTAAAGTATCTCTACTGCTTGGACCATCATTGAGGGAAAGACCAACTCTCAGACCATGTCAGAGGTCAAACTTAGCAGTCTGCATGGTTCTTTGAAGCAGGTCAGAAACGAGTGTGGGGCTCTAAGTGCTGTTGTCGTGTGCTCAGTTGACTTTTACGTGGATTTCATAAGTTTTTGTTCCCACAGCTGAAACACTTGATTGTGTTAAGGTTTGTCTCTTAACTAAAACTGGTTTCAGTTCCTCTTTCTGCATGCTTTCATGAGCTCCAGAGTGTGTGTTCAACCATGCTGTCTTTAAAATGGTTCACTTCTGTGTTGCTTCATTTGATAGAATTTAATGTCTTCTTCTTGAAGACAGTGCTTTCATCACTAAAGCCTTGTATTACTTTGTTGTATGCCATGTCAAATCTTTTTATTGATATTTCCTCTTTCTAGTAATCCTTTCTTTGTTTTTTCTGCCATATTTATCTTCTCCATCTTTTCTCAGATTGCCTCTCTTGTATATTTCCTGTGTCAGATTCTTTGAGACATACTTGTATTTTGGGGTTTTTAAATTTATTTATTTTCTCTAGAAAGATACGTGGGTTGAGAAGAGAGATAATAGTATTAATCTGACATCAACTTTCATGTCTTTCTCTACGTAGCATTTAGGAGAAGAATAAACTTTAGAAAAATTGCTATGCATCAGCAAGTCATATAGTTACTGGAGTTAACATATAAGTGTTAGAGATGGAGGGGGAATACCAGGGGCTCTTGTAACACAAAAATTGTTCCTTTGTTTATTCATTTTCTTTATAGCATGTAAGATCTATATTTTGAAGCGCTTAAAATTTTCCCCAGTGTTCATTTAAAGCTCTCTGCAAATAACAGGGAAATTTATCATGCAGGAACACACAGTTTATTTCACTTTTTAATGCAACTCAAGTTTCACATAAATTCTCTTCTGTGTAAAGTACATTGAAAAGGATGTGAATGATGTTTTAACAAAGATTCTGTGCATCCCTGCTTATCTGAAGGACAGCAATCCATGCTGCTGCAAGCACTCACCTGGTACAAGCAGGCAGTCTCCATCTTTGTTTCATTCATGCTATTTGGTATTTGCAGTCCTTGCCCACAGCAAGGCAAGGAAGGTGAAGGACAGAGCAGTGGCAGTAGGAAGCATCATGCTTTGTGTGACCATCTCCCAAGCACCAGTCTTATGGCTTGGAGAGGTGCCATGTTGGCAGGGTGCACAGGAAGTATTCACATAGCAAATGGTGTTATGAGCAGCAGAAGCACAACAAGGTTCTTCCTGCATCCAATGGTGTTTGATCAGGGGAAGGGAGAGAGAAAAGGGAGGCCAGGGCAATGTGGTAAAAAAGGAAAGGCCCACACTATTGTAAGGACAGTGAAAAGCTAGCCCTGTGCCAGAGACCTTCAGTGTATATGGCAGAGCAGTGCTGAGTGGGCCACAGGAACATTCAATCAAGGCCAAATGCCCCATGGGTAGGAAAGCTGTAGTAATGTCCTGTGTTTCCACTGTAACTCCTACTCCTCCTTGCCTTAGAGTAGCTTCTCTTGACATGCCCTCAAAAGCAATTTTCACTTGCTGCTTTCTTTGACATCAGCTTTTATATGAGGAAAAACAAAGATGTTTGAGTTTTCAAATACTTACATTAGTGTTCTGTTACAAGTCTTTGGGCGTTCCTTGTTTTTTTGTGAGGGTTTTCTGTTGTTTTGTTGTTTTTTCTCTCCCTAGGTTTGTCTTTTAGTTATAAAGGAGCTGCAGGGAAGCCCTCCCTTAGCCTTGCAAGTTCCAAGCCCACTGTTAACATTTAACAAATACTCAGGAAGCAGAACAGCCCAATGTGCTCGCTGTACCTAAGCCAGATCTGGACACTTCATCAAGAAGATCCCAGCTATGTTCTGACAGGCATTTGTTCCACAGCCTGATTCTGACACATTGACTGAGAACAAGAATACATGATAATGGAAATAGCCTTGTTTATGGCATCAAATTATTGCATTTTTCAGGCACAAACTTGACTCAGGTGTCCTGTAAAGGAAAATAAAACTTTTGTTAAGTTATGAATCATCTCAAGATGCTAGGGAGGCAGTGAATTTCTCCACCCTTAACATCATGTTGTAGGCAAGATGAAAACACAGAATGTTAATGTTTCCTAATTTATCTTCAGTAGCCAAGTGAAATTGCAGCGTTACACATGGAGTAACTGTACAAACATGCTTCTACTCGGAAGGGCCAGAGATGGCTCCTATAGAAAGTTTGAGGTTGAAGCAAACACCCCACTCCTTCAAAGCAGGGTCAGTGAGAGCACGCTCATCAGGGCTGTGTCCAATTGGCTTTTAAATATCTCAATAAACTCCATATCTTGACAATGTGTTCAGCAATTTGCAAATTCTTGGCTGTCCCCAGGGCACCGGGCAGTGACACAGAAGTGATGTCGATGAAGAAAAAGTCAGGACAAGAAATTCCAGGTCTGTGGCAATGCTGAGTGTAAAAGAGAATAATCATTCTTTGCCAGAGCTTGTGTGACTGCACTAAGAAGTATCCAGTTGAGGAGAGGTCAGAAGCTCCATTTCTAATGTGAAAAAGACTGAACACTTGTGCTGGAGACATAGGCATGTAGCAGAATTCAGGAGTGGTATTATATTCAGGAGGAGTTTTCAAAAGTCCATCACAGAATGATCCATCCTCAGTGGTTCATCTGCTGAGACCCTGCATTAGCAGTGGTGAATTTTGAGTCCAAGATTGATCCATTTGTATTCTTTTCAGGTGTCTGTCAGTGCTGCAGAAGCTCCTTCACCTTTGCACCAGTTCTTTGAAGCATTTTTCAAACTCATGTAATGTTTGGGGTGTTTCAGTTTTGGGCATGTGGCATTTGGCAGTAATTGGTTCCAAAACCATTTTCAGCATCATGAGACTGCTGGGAGGCCCCTCCAGCTGTAGAGAAAACAAATTGCTATTCTGCTTCTGATTTTGTTCTTGCTGGCTTGGTTTGTGGTTCACAAAGTCCACTCCAGTTCTGCTAGAAATATATTTGAACTGGCATCAGTAACATGAGAGATGTTACAGTTTACCTGGAGCACCTCATCTGGAAAAATATTATTCTCACTGACAGATGATCTTGTGTTGTTTGTGCAGCTTGAGTGCCTATGCTGGGTTGAGCAGTGAGCCTCAAATTACTGACAGCTACACTGAAACTGGGCACTGGCAGCCAAAGAATTTGGATGTGCTAGGGCTGGAGAATAGGATGTGCTAGGGCTGGAGAGTAGGCACCCCAATAGCTGGTTGTTGAGTGGAGGTGGGGGAGCCTGAGCCAAGCTCACTTCCTTGGGCTTGGAGGAAGCAGGATGGACTCCTGTTACCACAGATTCCCTGCAGTGTCTTTCTGGGTAGGGAGGGAGGGACCGTGACAAGACGTATTAAGGAAACTACTTGAGGTTGCAGTGGAGATATGAGGTTGTAGGAACTCATTTTCTGTATATAAATTTTGATGAGCAGAGTAAAAAAAACCACCTGAGATGGAAGGCTGAAGGCTGTGATTTCCACCAATTTTCATGTATGACAGTGTGAGATGTCTAGCATGAGCAAGTCAGATGCTTGGTTTTATGCACAGACTGCAGACTGAATGGCATATATTAGTTTTTGGCTTCACTACAGAATGTAATACTCTCCAGGCCATTGTGGCTTCTCAACAGCAGGAGACAGCAGCAGAAAAGTTCCCCTGCAGAAAAACTTTGTACAAATGCAGCTGCTTCCTAGGGAACTCGCTTCCACAGGCACGCTCAGCGTTGGCCTAAAAGCCTTTGGAGTGAACGTCACTCTCTGGCATCCGACCTAGAGCCACCATCAGTGCCTGAAGGATTTGTCTGTGCCTGATAGCTCAGAGCTAGACCTCCAGGGCAGAGTAAGCCAGTGCTGTGCAGCCCTCCTGAGCCCAGCCTGGAAGTGCTCGTGTTTTGGTTTTGATCCATTTTTCACTTTGTGTCAGAATTTCCTTATGTAATATACAGCTAAAAGTGATTTTCAAGTACTTTGGCTTCATTGTGTTTTTGTTCCCCACCCCTATGCTTTTATGTTTGAAGGCTCCATTAGTGTCCATAACAAAGAGAGAGTAACACAGATGGTAAACATTTTTACCACAGAACACCAGCAGCGAACACCATATCACTGATTTAGGAGTCTCTGCACTGTGCTTGCTCAGCTGTACATAATCACTCTCATTTCCTTCCCTTGGGTTCCTGGCCAGCTTGGGGAGACTTTTCCTGACGTGCTCAGCGAAGTCTCCCTGGCACTGCAGGGCTGTTGCTCAGCTCTCACGTGTGCCTCTTTGTAGAGCGAGAAGCTCCGCACTGGAGCTGGGGTGAGCTTTTCTCTGGCATGTTCTCTGGTTTTCAGAAATGTATTTTCACCAAATGTACAAGGCTAAAATTAAAATTCTTTTGGATGAGGACAATGTCTGCCTTAGCTGCCAGGCTGCCTTAGTGCATTTGAATGCCTCCCTGATACAAAAGATAATAAACCTTTGGGGACTGTGATTAGCCCTGCTAGAGTTTTGTGGGATAGTTGCCATGGTAGAAGCTAGTGAACATTTGGTACAAAGCAATAACATTCTTAAAGTTTCAATTTTCATTCTGGGAATGCTGATAGAAAGATGAATGCTATGAATAAGGGTTGTTGGTTCTCTGTAGTAGTTCAAATAAAACTGTAAAAAAGTAATTTGGTTTGGTGCAGCATTTTACCAAGCCAACTAGCTGTGAAGGTCTTATGTTCTCTTCCTTTTTACTTTTCTTTGTACAAACAAAATAGCAAACGTAGGCTCTGTCTATCAAAAATGCATGTAGCTTTTCTTTTGTACTTAGATGAGAGAGAGAAAGTCAAACTAAAATTTCACATTAGCATTCTGCTTGTAAAATAAAACAGTGTCCTTTGGGCCAGAGGAGTTTTTTCTTTTTTTTCAAAACAAGCATGCACTACAGTCTGTGTAGTAGTGGCCCATTTTGGTGACTTGTTTACTGGTGTGCCTTTCATATCCAAATTCTTGGCTTCGGACAAAGCGTTCAAATACTTTTTATCAGAAGAAGAAGAGGAATATTGTCTGAAATTGGAGCCAAGTTCACATTCTCTGGAGTAGCATTTCAGCCTTTGGGAGGACCATCTAGTGCGGAGTGACTGAAAACTTGAGCTAGGTTTGTTTGAACAATCTAAACTAAAAGAAGAGACAGCAAAACAAATACTTTTTAATTCTTGTGCTTTTTTATATTTACACTGGCAGTGGTGTCTTCCTCAGATAAAACGTTTTGATATTAAGCAGTTCCTCTAATTTTACTGGGCTCTGTTTCTTTTTATGGTAACACACACTGTGCAGGAAGATCATTATATGGGAGAAAAAAGCTGTCAGCATAAAAGAGAAAGTTAACATTGCACATGTCTTTGTTTATGGGGTTCTTGGAATGTGCTGTGACTTTGAGCCAAATGATGGCTTAAACTGTTCTTTTTAATATGCTGGATGGCCCCTCCCTATGTTCTGCCAGTTACAGGTACTCCACCTTGCAAGTAAAAAATTGTAAAATTATCTGTGAACTCATCTCAAATGTTTCCTTTGTATATTGCTAGTACTTGCTTTAGGGACCATTTAAATTTTTTGTTAAGGTTGGAATGTGGTCGTGGTTGCATTTAATTAACCCAACTGTGTGTGAGGAGAGCACTGACATTAATAATTGAAATGTGTATTTGCTGCATATCCAAAATGAGTTGAGGCTTGTGCCAGTCTGTGTTGTCTGATGACCATACATCACAGGGAGCCTTGCAAACTTCACTGGTGATTTTTGTCTCATTTAGTATTGCATTAACATCTGTGGCACAAATGGCCATTTATCACATGGTAGTTTTTTTTGAATTCCAGAAGAAAGATGAAAGAAAATGCAGCTACTCTACATTTTTTTTTACTTCCAACCCCCAACAAGTTTCATGTCTAAGGTTAAATGAGGGCAAAGGGGTAAAAACACTAAATAATTTTTAGGTTATAAATTTTTCAATGTTGTACCTTAATAAAAGAAGAATAAAACCTTGTCTTTTCTAACCAAAACTACTGCCTTTGGTTTTATCTTGAAGTGAGGTTTCCTCATAAAAAGATACGAGGCTGATCAGATGTTAACCATCTTGGGGATTCCTGTTGAACCAGTCCTGCACAGGAGTGAGGAAGGAGCTCTGACTTGGAACATGAGAGATCAAGTCAACAATTAAAGGATAATAGTGAATTGGGAAGGAAAGGGAAGATGACTAGCCAGGAAGGATTAGCCTGAGTCAGGAACAAATTTCCTGAAATTACTCAAGCAGGTGCTTAAAGGGAGGTGTGTTATTCTTCTAAGGAGTGATTTTTCAGGAGTGTTAACCAGCTGCAAGCAGGTCTGAGAGGCCATCTTCTCCATTGGGAAAGAGAAGGATACTGCTTCATAGGGTCAGACTGAAAGCAGTGTTCTCCTGAAAGACAAGATTTCTGCTCGTCCCTGTGAGAGGCAGTGTGCATTGTTCTATGAAAGAGATTAATGTCCTAGCCCACTGACCTTTTCTAGTGAGGAGAAAGAAGTGTTTATAGAGCTAATATACATATTTTCAGTGTGATTTCTTTGTATAACATCAGTAGATATTAAAAGCAAGACTTTCTGAAAGGAGAACAACTGGTATAAACTGTGGCAAGTTTCACAGGGGTAAGCAGCATCTTTTTTATTAAACCAGCCAATGAGGTTGTGAGGAAAAAAGGCAGCATCTAAGTTCATAGCCTGTTCCTTGCTGCAGCTTCAGTAGGGAAGGGGGATAAAGATTTGTCTGAGAAGTTTTCACAGGCTCCATCCCTGGACTTTGATGTTGGGAAGATGGAACCAGAGAAAGGGACAAATCAAACATGGGATGGGTGAGGCGAGGACTTTCAGTTTCTGCTCTGAATGGTTGGTGTACCAACTGTCAGTGCAGTGTGAGCTTTGTTTCATGAAATGACCTAGCATTAACAGATATCATAGCTACCCATGTTTAGATATTACAGCTGCCTGTGTTTCTTTTTATTAAAATATTATCAGATTGATTCTGTGCGCTAAACTGTATGCACGCCTGCCTAGTGTATAAAAATGAGGGTTTGGTTTTCTCATTCTCAATGTGTTCCATTACACTGGATTCCTTTACAAGCCAAGCTGATATTTGTTTGGCTGAATTCATCTTGGAGTTGTATGGGAATGGACACCTCAAATGCTAATATCTGATTTTTATACACACTGTAACATCTGCACTAGTTTTTGTGGGGATTAGGATTCTATGGGCAGTGGTTTTGTTCAGGAGCAAGTACATTAGTAAACCTGAGATTGTATATTTTACTATTTATCAAATATTTGTCAAAGGATTGTCCATTGAACACTTCTTCCACATAAATAAAGCAGAGTTTATTTGGATGGCAGAGGTTTCACCAGATTGTATCTTCTGGCCTTAATCTAAAGAAAAGGAGGGAGACCTGCAAATACCAAGCATTTAAAATTCCAGTGTATTTTATTGGACAAGGAAACTTCATGTTAAAAAAAACACGTACTTTGAATGATTTCCAAAATATATTGTTGGATTCAAAGTTGTGAAATGTAATTGCTTTTACATCCTGACAGAGCCACAGGATCTGGAGTGGCTTAAGAATAGTGAAGACCGAAGGCCAGAGTTTCAGAGGCAGCTTAGTCCCACTAAAATAATGCATGTTAGGCACCTAAATGCCTTTGAAATCTGACTCTGAGCCCATAGTTTTTGTTGCTCTTAATACTTCGGACATTTCTTTATGCCAACCCTTTGGTTCAACTCAAGGAACAGGAGAGGGATTTCCTGTGTCGGTCGTCAACGTGCTGTTTAGCACTGGAGCTAACCCCAAGCACAGGGCTGGGCAGTGCTGCTCTGGGACTCACTCTACATCAATATTACTCCAGTAGAAGTCAAAGTTTAATTGCTGATGCGACATTTGACTCCATTCTACAAGTAAGTTCTGAAGTAAGGAGGATGTCAAAGAACAATTTCCCCTTCCCTCCCCCCCACTTTTTCTTTTTCTCCTGGGTTTCAGTGTTTCTCCCAAGACTTATTTTGAGAGGGTAATATATATGCCAGCAACATGGACATCACTGTTCAGAGCTCTTTGTGTAGTCATAGTTTTATGGGTAATAATACTTTCCTGTCTTTAAAGGAAGGAGCAGCCTTAGAGAACCAGGCTGGAAAATAGCTAAAAAGTGTAATTTCTTCCCCGTCAAATTATAAACCTATACTGTGCTTGCTAAAAGCACATAATGAGTAGAAAGTGAGCACTAATCTATTTGGCTCTGCCTGAACCTTCATATTTCTATTTATCTCAGTGGGAGTTTTTAATATTCTACTGATGTTATTTTATGTTTTGCAGACTTTCAGGTTGAAATATTGTCAGTTAGAATCATGTTGACTGCCTGAATGCAAAATCAGATTTTGTTAGAATTAATAAAATCACGCTATTATGGACCTTGGAGATGGCACTAGCTGATATAAATGATGTCCAGAAATGATGTAATGAGCTGGTTTTGCCATTATTTCAAGATTCTTTTTCTTACCCTTGAAAGGGTTTTGCAAAGGTATATGCATATTAAGGATCAGATTCTGCTCGCATTACTGGGAGAGTATCTCTAATTGAGCTAAGCAGCAGTGCTGAATGCATGAATGAAACTTCTTTCCAGTTGCTACTTCATTAATTGCAAATTACTTTTGCCTGGTCCTCAATTTGCCCTCTGATTTTCCCTGGGTGCCTGCCTCCTCCCTGCCACAGTTCCAGACTGGTTATTGAACATGCAGTGGCCTTGCGGCTGATTTAGTGAGGACTGCAAAAAAGTTGTAAAGGTGAGCAAAACTTGATGTAGAGTTTTGACACATGAGGACACATAAGCTGCTGACTGTGGTGTTGAAGTGTAGGATGTGCAGTGGTGAGGAATACAATGCATGAACTAAGTAAACTGTAGCTCCTATTGGCAGTTCCATGCATGACTGGAAAATGCTTTTTAAAGTAACAGTAAAAAAGTTCTGTTTATAACAAAACTGGAAACACAAAAAAGATAAAAATTAATTCAGCATTGTAAATTAAAAATACATTAAAATCTGCTATGTAAATGCAACATTTAGTTATTTTGTAGTGGAACTTAACTAAATGATCTTGGAGAAATAATGGAAACCTTTTATTAATACCTACGTCTTATCCATCAAGTTCCTTATTCACTTTGTGTCTGTGCTGCCAGATGGTGAGTTGAAATTCAGGCTCAGATTTAAATGCTTGGTATAAATGAGGCATATTATGGGAGAGCTTGTGAATGAGATTCAATTCCACTTGGAGGTGTGAAGACAAACAGTGGAAAGACTTTCAGATAGGAAGAGTCCTGGGGAAACAACAGCCTACAACCACCTCCTTCTCCCTTTGATTCAGTCTTGGTGTATTTTGAAGTGAAGCAATTTCAGGGGAAATGCAGAGTTTTATTATGGCTGTTTTTGAGATTACTCAAATCTGCAATTTCTCCAAGTAACTTAGGAGGCTTTTAAAAAGATTTAGGAATGGAACTACTAAAGTCCATTCTGAAGAGTGACCCCAAACTATCAACCTCTTCTGAGAGCTGGTAGAGAGGTTGCTGACACATTTAAGGCCCTTGGGAAAGTGCTACAGTGAATGAGGCATCATAGCCTTATCCTTGAAAGCACCTAAAATACTGGCATGCTATTATGAACTGAGATCTGTATAGACATTTTTACCTTGATCCATCATTTAGCTGCATTCATTATTGCTTTTTTGCCTACTTAAAGCCTCTTTGAATGAACTCATGCAAAGGAAAAGAGGACAAACCCTCAGTTCATGCACTGCTTTTCTCAGTAGTTTCCGTGTGACTAAGGATTCATAAGTAATAGAATTATGAATGCCCAAGAAATCTTTCTTCATTTGTAACAGTTTATATTCAGAGCACTTCAATTCCACAGAAAGTCTGTAAAATCTCCAGCAAATTATGAGTTTAGACTCTGGTTTTTCTCACCAGAGAGAATCCTTCTCCAAGTTCTCCAGTACTTCAGTGGTTGGCACAGATACAAATTTGACAAGTGTGTGTCATTTTTCCATCTTCTTGCTGCTATGTCCTTGTGGTAGAGGCAGTAACATGGCTAAAGGCAAGTTGACACCTTCCAATAGTATGAAAAATTATTAAAGAATGGATTCTTTATTCTTCAAAAGTCAGGACTGTGGCATTGAGTAAGTCCACCAAATTTCAGCTTAGGATGGTGGGAATACAAGTTATTTATATGCAGCACAGATAAATTCAGGCTGATTGCTGGTGACAGACTTAAGTGGGAGGCATCTAGACCACTTCTATAGACAAGAAAGCATTTCAGTGGAGGCTAAAAAACCCAGGTTTTAGCCTCCACTGAAAGTTCTTACATGTGCTTTAAAAATTCTTTACAGGTGTTTCTGGAAGGTGAAATTGGTTAAAGTGTGGTGCTATTAACACCAAGGTCGTGGGTTCAGTCACCATGTGAGGGTTGGACTTAATGATCCCTATGAGCTCCTTCCAACTCAGAATATTCTGTGAAATGCAAAAATATGCAATAGAAATATATTGTCAGACGGACACATTTGATCTCTAAGAAATGGAGAAGATTTATTCAATATTCTTATTGCTTGGTCATCGTTCGTACGTGTGCCAGGTTGTATTTGAAATCACAAGGCAGAACAAATTGAGAAAATATGTCTACTCAAGGAAAAGTGGCTTGTTTTGCATGAAAAAGGCTGGGCCTGCTCCTTAGGTAAGAAATTAATTGGGAATTGTGTGTTGTATTTTTGTGATTACATTTTCAGATGTGATAGATTCCTCTTGCATGCATGCAAATCGGTGGAAATCACAAATTCTTCATCTTTCAGGAATCAGGGTATCAATAGTTCTCCCCTGTCTCTTAGTTGAAGTAAAATATTTCTCTCAGTAGAGAACTCTTAAAACCTTTTCTAATATGATTTTTTCTGCAGTTTGCCAGTGACATCTTTACTATGTAGGCATGCATGGTGGCCCACTGGGAGTTTCAGTTCACTTCTGATTATTTCCCAGGCTTTCGCCAGGGAGTTTCTCAGGCTCAGACAGTTCTGAGCAGTCATTTCAGAGCACTCCTCTTCTTCACTGCACATCAGTGCCAGATTTTCAAAGATGCAAATACAGCACAGTGTGTGACAATTCTGTCTCTGCAGCCCAAATGCATGTATTTGAAAAGACAATTCTCTGTGTCTGATTTTGAAACTTCCAATGATACTACAGTGATGCTATAGAGACAAATTAGTCCTTTCACCAGCAGAGAGGGAGAGAGATGAATGTTTTAATCAGAAGAACAAAGAAAAAACACATGTATTCATCAGTAACAGGGTTAATGGAGAGAATTTACTTTTTTAATTAAAAAAGTGAAAAATTAAGCCTTACTGTTAGCTTGTTTCTGTTTCAGATGATCTGTTTGCATCATTACTTATTAATCAATACTGTTTTTCTGTGCACAAGGAACTTATTTATTGTATTTATATAGCATTGCCTGATGAACAGAGTGGCTGCTTACAGTGCAGTGATATTGAAGTAGTTTGAGTTATAAATATTTTTAATGATCCTGTTGTTGATGGATGGATTTTTCCTCTCGGCAAAGGCGAAGGCTTGCCCAAGTAGCTTAAGAGAACAATTTGAGTGTCAGTTTCACAAGTGAAAAAAATCCAAAAAGGAAAAGGAAGCAATTCATTCACAACGGGACATGGTGCAGAGGAGGATAACCTGCCTTCAAAGATTTTTGTTTCGAGTATTATAATGTTTAATAAATAGTTTACTTCAAAGGACTTTGCTGGAGAAAAAAAAATAAAATAAGCAGCTTTCCTGCTATTCTTGTTCACTGGTCCAGTGTTGCTATAAGTAGCTCATATCCTGTCCTCTGTGGTCTCAGGTGGTTAGCTTTTGTTTGAGAAACTGAAGCTTCAACCGAAAGAGCTGTGCCTACCCGTTAAATTATTAGGTAGTTGACAATATGTCTTGAGAATCAATGGAACTCATTGTGGAGCTTGGCGGGGTGACTTTGGCAGGGGAGGAGGGGTCTTGGTATTATTTTGGGTGATGAGCAAAGGCAACAGGTCAGATCATGTAAAAATAGAAGTCGCTAAGAAAGGCGTCCAAAGTAGGTTCATCACTTTCATCTGCCCCTGTCACACACTTTTTTTTGAGCATTGTTAAACTCTCATAGAGTACAAGATATATTTGATCTGCTCTCGGTGTCATGATTGGCTATAACAAAACCCATTCTTATTTGAAGTTTTTTTTGACATGTTTTGTATCCATTTCAGTATTTCTGTATTGTTTTATTTCTGTGAAATGTTGTACTTCGTGTTTTTGTTTCATCAAGTAAAGCAATGACTCAAGGTTTAAAGGAAAAGGCTTGGATGTTTCTCTAATAATAATAATCATCATCATCATCTTAGGCTTTCTAGTTCTGGGCATATGAACTAAGCTTCTGTTTTCTTCCATTGTTTTTAATTCTGAGTTGTTTTAAATCATTTGTGGGAGTACTAGTATGTTGCTGTCATTGTTCTAAAGACTCATGGGGATGAGGCACTTGCCCAGGGATGTTTCAGAGCCATGTTCTCTGGCCCAGATTTCAGTGTCTTCCCTATGAAATATCCTGTATTTCCAGCCATGACAACTCCAAGCCAATGAAACAAGAAATACTCTCCTCATGTGTTTTTTGTGAGGAAGAAGTTTTTGTCACAAAGGATTGATGGGGTAAGGAGGAGAACTCTGAATGCAAGGACAAACAAATTCTCCAGGAACAAGATACCATAATCACCTGTAAGAAGAGCTTCAGACAGGCAAACCACAGCTTTTCTCCAAAACCAAATACGTAGGGTGTAACACTGAGCTGTCTCAAAGTCTGTTTTTCTGTTCAGTAATGTGTGACCTACAGTAACATCCTTAGTTACTCTGTCTGGAGGAAAGTTGGTGTTATGAAATAATCCACACACAGAAAATATAAGTGATTCTGAGGATATTTTAGAATTTCACCTCTGATTCTTTTGGGTCTTTGTTATTGTCTGTCATCATCTGATGACTGTGAAATAATTAGTCATCAGAACATGTTGAGTAAATGTAATTGCTTCAAATCAGCCCTTGTTCAACTTAAGCTAATGAATAACTATTACAGACTAATCAGTGCTATAATGGTAATTAGTAAAGCAGGTAAAATAACTGGAAATTAAAATGATTAAACTTGCCTTTTTGGTAATCCATGTTGATCAGTGAGTAAATGATGAATCAGAAATCATATAGGGTTCACTTGTGTATTTATGTCACTTGGACAAATCCTCTGCACTTCAGACAGTAGTTTGAAGGGAGAGGATGTGCACTGTGGTGGTGTCCAGAGCTGCCAAAAAGTTCAAGGATTGTGCCTTGTATCACCAGGGCCCTTTCATCCCTGTTCTCCTTCACCACCTGTGTATGAGCCCAGTTCCTGTCCCACTCCTGCAGGCTCTTCCTTACTCAAAAGCTAAGTTGAGGTTTTTGGTGTGTGCCTTGTGGATGAACCCTTATCTGCTGCCTCCACAGTCCTGGGTCCTTTCCACATCTCCAGGTCTAGAAATGGCTTCATCTAGACAAACTGCCTGTAGAAAAGTAAGAAGCTCTTTGTCTTAAGCAAACTCAGCTGCCATGGAGGGAAGACATGAACCTCCTTCCCAGCCATCCATCAGCATATGGATGACTTGCCTCATTTTTATATTTTTACAGAAGGGCCTTTTGTGAATGTTTTTCCCATTATCCCACCATGAAAAAAATGCATACCCGTGCTTTCTTTTCAGGTAGAGTGTAGTTCTATTTTTCTGTCCTGTGATATTTTGCTACTGTTTCCTGGCTAAGGGACAGCATTTTTCAGAACTGAAAAAAAGAACAGTCTAATTTTGCCCTGTGGTTTTCTAGAGCAACATGCAGAAGCCAGATGGGATACCTTAAAGCATCCCAAATAGCAGTGACGCTTGAACTTCACCCCTAAAGCTGAGATGTTACAGAAAGTTTCTCTTCAAGTCTGGAATTTACTGGGAGCATTACTGGCAGAATTTCTTTTTACTGTGTGATGTGCTAGCTAATACCTTAACTGAATAACAACACTTCCTTTAGAATGCTTTTCAAATGTCTGAGAACAAGAGAAAGCCTTGTTTTTTTCCATGTTTCATGTTGCTGATTATGATAAACTCCCTTCCACTTAACCCCCTCCTGCTCAATACATTCTTTCCTGTGCAAGAGGAACACTCACAGCTATAAGATAAAAGGTTTTACAACCTTGAAACAGAAATAGATTCTTACATTTACTTATGTAAATATATAAATTTAATTTGTACATACACACTGTGGACTTCTATGCTTATGTTATAAATAATGTTGTTTATTCAGATTGAATTTAGGTAAAAAGGAAATAGTTTAATGTAGAAATGAATGAATCAGATGGTGTTTCCACTTTCTGTGTTCAGGTGATATGGTTTTGCATGTGATAAAGAAGCTTAGTTTCCCTCCCCACCCGGCTGCCCCCCCCCCCCCCCCCCAACTTTGTTGATGTGAATGTTAAATAAATTAGTGAAATTATGAAGCCAAGTAATAGCTAATATTTCAAATATAAAAGTCAAACTTTGAGAAGATGAGGCTGGGAGGAATGGAAACAAAAAGAAAAACCAGCAAAGATAAAATATTCTTTGGTGGTGGTTGTTGACTCCTAGACTAAATTGCCTTACTGCCCCCACTGTCAAACCTTCAGTTTTGTGGACTCCAGCAGTTGCAGTGGCTCTCTGCATTTTACATATGCTATATTGCATATTGTTTGTCATCATGGGCACCAGAGAGTGAATTATGGGCATTTATCTTCTGCTTGTGGTTTAATATTACACAGGAAACAATATGAAGCATATATTGTTAATTGCAGTTCAGTTTTATATTTATTCTATCAAGCTAGATATAGCATTTCTGTTCTGTTTTTGTGAGAATTGTGGGAGATTATGTTTGTCATAAGGATGTTTTTATGAAACACAGGTAAAAGGGAGGAAGTATGGATTGCACACACTGGCTTGCTGTATTTTTTGCAAGCAAATAGCAAAAAAATGATAGATGTAATATATGAGCAGGTTGTTTTTTTTAAGGAAAAGAACTACTCTAGATTTTCAGGAATTCACTGTTTTTTTCAAGGAAGGCAACTTAAGTTTTAGAACATATGTGTAAAAAAGCTGTAAAGTTGTAGTTGATTTCTGAAAGATGTGAGCAGTAAAGATTGTTTATATTTTGAATCACTATTCTCTTTCTCTCTCTCACCATAAATATATATATAAATGTTCCAGTGTTATTGTAAGCATTCTGATTTTGTTTTCCTGGCTCTTACACAAAGAATATCTGAATATTAAATCAGTAGTAAAGCATGTGCTGAAGTGTGCTGTGGAACTAAGCTTTTCTTCAATGTACTTGCTAGAATTTTCTATAAGCAAAGCAGGGTTGCTCAGTATGTATAAAGGTTGAGGAAGTGGCTAGAAAGAAGTGATGCCTTGGTAGCTGGGAAAATGACTGCTGCATCATGACTTCAGAGTGGTGCAGACCAGGCTCGGTTACTCTAGGAAAAATGGGGACTGCCTTAAAAAGATTACAAGCTGAAGGATTGTGGGAGTTCAAAGCTATGGTCTGTAAGGGAGAAGGAGCAACCAGAAGGGCAGCTCCCACTGAAAGGGGAGCTTATCCCACCCTTATCTCTAATGTCTTCTAAAATCTTCTTTCCTCACATTTTACTTTAAGTAGCTGTAAACAAAATGACTTTGCCAAAGTCTCTATTTTTACTTGATTTTGAAGTTAGCAGAATTGTTTTGTCACTCTCATTGACATTAGCTTTGTTTTCAATGTATGTAATACAACTTAAAATTAATCTTAGCTTATATTAACTGATATTACATTCATACAGTCTTTTATAATTGAAAAATGCTGTCTTTGGATGCCCTCCCTAGAACTAAACATTTCTTTCTTACTCTGTTTTGAACAAAACAAATTGAATTTTTTGCAGTGTGCTCTTCAAAATACAGAGTTGTCTTTCACATGATACTCATATGATGCTCAAGAGATTAAACAAATATTTTTCAAGAAATGCTGAGAATCTTTAACATTTCTTTCTTGAAGTTTCCTTTTTTTGCTGTTGGCTACCTCATGTGGCATAACCTTAGATCCTCAGTGGTGTTGCCTGGTAATTTTTCAGATTGTTACTGTACTGGTGCTGCCTGTTAAATCCAGATTCTCCTTATATGAAACCTAAAAGAAGCAGAAAAAGACAAGACTCAGCTTTCACTTCAGTTACAATTCAGTCACACACCAGAAAACTCACATTTCTGGGTATTGATTGTGTTCATTTACCACAGCAAAGTGCATTCATTGATAACTACCTGCTGCTATTGAATCAATTGTATGTGAAACACAGGGCATTATTGTCAGGTAGGGTAAATAATATTGATTCTATTTTAAAATGAATACAGCATAGGAGAAATTAATTTGATTCTATGAAATCATTAAATTATACTCTATCAAATATATAAACAGTGAAGATCATGTAATATGATATCATGAGGCAAGTTACAGCTGCAAGTTTTAGCAAGCTTTCCCTCTATAACTGCAGCAGAGACATTTTAGTTTTGTTTTGTATTAAAGAGAAAAGAGAAATCCAATGCCTGTAATCGATCTTGAGGTAGGATCCCAACTGGTACCAAGTCCTCTGACACTCCTTAAGTGGAACTACAGACTTAACTGACTGCAGTAAACCTTGGTGATGCTGTAGGTCAGCAGACTTTGAAGCTTCAATATCATTGTGACTATGGACTCTGCAGTCAAAAGTCCTTATCTTCCAAAATTAGCAAATAATCAGAAAGGGGAGAAGGGAGTTGTGTTGATTAATCGTATTTGAAGCCATTGGTTCCATGAAAGAATAGCAAGGAAGGACAACAAGCTCAACTACCACAAACATGAGTCAACCATGAAGATGGCTATGGTTTGCTCTTGCATCTATTCCCTTATAATGACAATGAACTGTCTTACAGGAAACTGTTAAACAGCAGCAGCTAAAGCACTGAAACTGTGAAAAACAGAACCCATTTTTGGATTACACGTGACCATACAAGTGAGACTTAGTAACTGATCATGTACCTCAAACGTTGTTTTCATTATCTGCACTGTGATCTTGAAGTCTTCATATATGAGCAAATAAGTTACTGATTATCACATACCATATGAGGAGAGCAGGAGACACTGAGAATTCTGCCTTGTCTCCTTTCAGATATTTAGTAACAAAAAACTTAAAACCAAGCTGTAGCTGGTTGAACAGGTATTCCATGTTTGGAAACAGCAGTAAGTCAAGAGAGCTGGAGGAATAAAATAAGTTGTCTGTAAATGAAAAAGGGGCAGAGGATGTGAGCCATGTGACTGTAGTTGGTGGATACAATTTCATCATGAATGCCATTTGTCTGTAGAAAGTAGTCCATAGAGACATGAAGGTAGATAGATAATTGTCACTAATCAGTGTTACAGAAATCAATCAAAAAAAAGTGTGATACACTTCTTTGACAACAATGTCTCGGTATCATGTATACAGATGTCTTTAAGCATCAGGCTTAAAGGTTCAGAGCAGTTCAAGTGCCCATTTTGCCACCTACAGCAAAATTCAAGTACAGTTTGTGTGTCTGAGTCCAAGAAAGTGATCCAGAAGGTTTAGGATACAGTAACCTTCTGAGTGTCCTCAGGACACCTAAAATGGGTTTCACAGCTGTCTAACTAAAGGTACCTGTGTCTTCTCAGCAGCCCTGCTCTGCAGAACTGGATATCAAATCACTTCTCCTCCCTGTGCTGCTGAAACAAAGTACCTGAGTGCAGCTCAAGTCTCCTGGGAGAACAGTCTTTGGAAAACATCTAGCGTGGGTGGGCAGAATTGAGTTCAACCCAAAGCCCAGCAGCTGTGGCTACACTGATAAAAATTCATAGCAGTAAAAGGTAGAGGTGGTCACTTTTTGCAGCTCCCCCTGCTGCTGAGAGCACTTGCCTTCAAGACTGGGGGTGGGAGTTCTGTGCTATTCTGTCTAATGTGACAGAATTAAAATTTGCTCCATGCTTGCAATATGTTGTAATTGCCAAGCCTTAGAGAGATAGAGGGAGAAAGCCTGTGCTTGAGGCATTGTATGGGGAATGCAAATTTTGATCCCTATTTTCAGAACCATTTCCCCACGTCAGACCGGGTAACTGGGCAGATTGCAGCTATTTCTCCTCTTCCCAGCTGAGTTCCTTAGCCTTTAAGGCACATAACTAGTTTTGTTCTTCCCTTGTCCTGTTTTTCCACTCAAGTATGCATAACTGCCTGCCTTACACAGCAGCAGTGGTCTTCTTTGAGCACCTTGTAGTCAAATTTGTAAATATTTTAATTATTGAGTCCATTTTGAAGTATAGAGTGCTGAGCTGCTTGACTGCCCTTTCACCACTCTGCTTGCTTGGTGTGTTTTAGTTTTCATCTGCTGATGAAAGCACCCCTTTATTAGCCAGACTAGTATTGCATTGTCAGCCAAATTTCAGCCATGTTGAATATAGTTAAAATTTAAAGAAAAGAAAAATTTTTGCAATGTGTCTCACTTAAAAAATTTATTAGTGAATAATGTTAGAAGAGTGATCTGTTAAACTTTGATCTTATCTCACTTTGGAATGTCCTCAATTCTATTTCTTTGCAGATTTGACAGACAAACTGGAAGCTTTAAAACTTC
The DNA here is from genome assembly GCF_027887145.1 of Ammospiza caudacuta. Lineage (NCBI taxonomy): Eukaryota > Metazoa > Chordata > Aves > Passeriformes > Passerellidae > Ammospiza > Ammospiza caudacuta. Next base: position 82,221,218 of record NC_080594.1, read on the forward strand.
CAGATAACCTGCATGTTTCTTCCTAAAATTATACTGAGTAGTGAGAGTATTGGGATGGATAAAACCAGTGCTAATTATTTCTAGTCCTAAAACCCTTTCCTTTTCTTCATCCTCACATTACTCTACACAGCAATACTCAGGAATTTCTCTTTCTCAGCAGCATTCTTTGTTGTTCTGAGTTCCTTTTCCTGTTCCCAGACTAGGTTTATGTAATTATTGATACACAGACTCACTCCTGTTGCTATTTATGCCAAGTGTGATGAACTGGTATATTGAAAATAGATATCTAACTATGGCTGTGTTACCCTACCTATATTATTGCCACTAAAATTCTTTCCAGTTTTTACCTTGTGGTTAGTGGATGATTTCTAGTCTTCTCCCAGAGTAGAGAAATTCACTAATTAGCAACAGACTTAAGGAGTTCAAATGCCTTGTAAATAGTGCTTTTGTGGTGTTTTTTGTTTGCTTTCTTGTTTGTTTGTTTTTTTAAACAAAGAACGGCAGAAAAAAAAAAAACCACAAAATTTTCTAGTGATTGAAATAAGTGCACTGCTAGTTGCATTTCACCTTTTAAACCAGCTGAGTATTAGTCTGGTGACTCTGGAAAACACCTTTTGGATCTAAACCAGTGGTAGCTCCAAGTGTCTGAGCAATCATTCGGTTGGATTGCACTCAGAAAAATGCTGGTATGAGGAATAAATATAGTTTAGATACATAATAAGACAGAATGTGTAGAATTGGGGCACCATGGTGTGGTGGGAGGAATCTCTGCCCATGGCAGGGGGCCAGACCTAGATGATCTTTAAAGACTCTTTTAAACCAAACCATTCTCTGATTCTATGAAAATAAATCTCTAAAAGAAATCCTACAATGGCAATTGCAAATATAAATATAAATTGCAAATATAAATCAATTTTAAAAATAGATTGCTCAGTGAAGTGGAGAACCAATAAAATATTTATTCAAAGTCCATTATCTTTGAGTTTGATTTGCATTTCAGGAAATTTTCCTAGCTTTCTTTCTGACTGTTTTCATTAGGAGGATAGTCAGAGAGTTTCACATGTTGTGTAAATAATTGTGTCAGTAACAGAGATGAAACATGCAGATCAGTATGTCTGTGAATGCTTCACAAAGACTCAGTTTAATTAAAAAATTAAACATTGAGTCACTTTAACCAAGAATTTAATAATATTGCTGTGAGGATAGAGGTTAAATCAATTAGGAAGTAATGGCCAAAGCTCACATAATAATAACTTTGGTGGGAGCAGCTATGAGTTATTAACTGAGGTACTCTAGTCTGATGGTAGTTTGGCTGATTGCCTTTTACTGCCCTGCCAAGCATACTTGACAGGATGACAGAATCCTTAGGGCTGGATGGGACCTCTGGAGATCGTTTGATCCAACCCCCCAACAAGTCAGGGTCACACGTGGCAGGTGACACAGGGATGTGTCCAGGGGGGTTTGCAATGTCTCCAAAGAGGGACACCCCACGCCCCCCTGGGCAGCCTGTCCCAGTGCTCTGCCACCCTCAGTGGGGAGTTCTTCATGTCAGGGTATTGCATACAGCATCATTCATCACTTCATCCCAAGTCCACTGGATAATGTTGCTGTTCACTGATAAATGAGTCCCAGGACTCACTTCTTACAGGAGTGTTAAAGGTTTGGGCTAAGACAGCTCAATCATAAGTTGTTTAATCATAGAATCATATAATAGTTTGGGTTGGAAGGAGCCTTAAACAGCATCTCATTCCAATCCTCCTGCTGTGGGCAGGGACACTTTCCACTAGACCACATTGCTCAATGTCCTGTCTAACCTGGCCTGGAACAGTGCCGGGATGGGGCATCTGCAGCCTTTCTGAGCAGCCTGTTCCAGTGTCCCACCAACCTCACAGTAAAGAATTTCTTCCTAATATCTTATTTAAATTTACCCTCTTTCAGTTTAAAGGCATCAATCCCCCTTTCTCATGTCACTAGAGGCCCTTGTAAAAGATCCCTCTCCAACTCTTTCGTAGTCCTGTTTATGTAGTGGAAGGCTGCTCAAAGGTAGATGTGGCACCTACAGTAGAACTGGACCCTGTTCTCCTGACTTTTGTGGCATATTTGGACCTGAAGAAGGAAGTGTCTGTATTATGTGGTACTGAGGAGGTACAGCAGCAAAGCTCCAAATGTGTATTTTGAATGAGGAAGGAAGATAGAATACAAGTACCTTCACTGCTGAGTGACACATGATCAAGGATTTGTATTGCCAGATTGGATTTAGATGTTTCAATTTTGCTTAAGTGTCCTACTTTAGGTATGTAAGTCTTTTTGAACCTAGCCCTAGATAGTAACAAATGTTGTCATGGAAGGTTTGAATTACAAAAGCACTAGTCTGTGACACAAAAGAGCATTTTAAGTCCTACATGAATAGTTCTGCCAGTAATCACAGATGCAATAGCATGTATTTCTAAATGATAAAGGTTAGAGAATGTGCATCTATTGCTAATGTATGCATCCTTCCTAAGGCCATGAAACAATCATTGGAAATTTAATGGTAACAGGTATCACACCAGTGCTGTGCTATGGCTGAGACTTTCATGATGATTTAGTATCCAGTATAATTTTAAAACCATAACTAAACCCTGTTTTATTGCCTATAATAAAATGTGTAGATTTTAGGTGGATTTTCATAGTCTTACTGTCACTCTTATTTTATTGCCTCTGAAATAAAAATGTTATTTCTTTAAACTGGGGAATAAAAAAGTAGAGCACAATTAAGTGGTTTTTCAGCAGCCCCCTCCTGAAGAAGACAGTAAGAATGAGAGATTACTTTTTCAAACAATTTTTTTCCAGGCAGATATGTTCTTATTTATGTGCAATGTAGTAATTCACTTAGTTCTTACTGAATTCAAAATTCTGACTGAAGTATCTTGGGTGATACCATGAACTGAGTGAAATTAGTGGGACTACTGACAAAAATAAATCCAGAACAAGATCACATCCAGGATTTAAAGCCTCTGTATCTCTAACCTGGCCAGTAATGGTACTAAACCCCCTAAATCAGTAGTCAGGCTGTGTAATTGCCATGGTGTGAGAAGTGTCTGTCAGGAAGACATATGGAAGAGATTATCACACCTTTTATGTAAAGCTGCACCATCTTGGATGACCTGAGTTCTCACACATGTACTCCTTTCTCACAGCTTCCCCTCATGACCATCTAGACTCCTGCTTGGAATTTTGAGTTTCCAACAGCCTTACAAAGGTATCTAGACTTGCCCAGGGGGCTTCATATTTAAACTTTCCCAAGTCCGTATTTCAATCCAGAGAGGATTAAAATATACTGAATCAAATGTCTGTAAAACGGCCCTGGCCTCCTACACATATTTTTCTCCAGTTGTAGATGTCATTGTGCTACCTGCTGTACAAAACAGAACAGAAAGATGCTGTGACTTACCAAGTAGTATTTGGAAGTGTTCCAAGGCAAATTAACAGACCAAGCTCTAACCAGTGCTTGCCCAACCATTAGAAAACTTAGTAAGCTGTGAAAGAATGCAGTTTGCTCTGCAGTTTTCTCCCTATGAAATGCACAGACTAAAACCATTTTTGCAGTCAGTGGGAATTAAGGTCTATCTAAATGTTCTCTGTGGTTGTAGGTATCCTCATAATGAATGAAAGACCTCTCTCTGCTCTGCTTTTCCCTCCATTTAAGTGAGTGCCAAAAGTAGCACTGAGCTTGAAGGGAAGAGGAGTCAAACATTTATTATATCCTGGCCACCCAGAGGGGGAAAAACATTGGTGCCTACTTGACCTTTCCGTAAATGAATTTTACTCAATAGGTTGGGATTTTTTTTTCCTAGTGAGGATATGTTATGTCCTATATCAGATAGATAGTACTTTTCAAAAAGTACTTTCATACTAAACGTACTGAATAGCTTACAAATTTGTAGGTAACCAAAAGGAATCAGGGTGCAAAGTAGTAAATATCCTACAGGTTTTGGTTTGCTATGTAATTGGTACTTCAGTTTTACACATCTTTGGCTTTTCCCTTTTTATAAGTAATTACCTTGGTTTCTAGTCAAACCAGACTCTACAGGTTGCTTTTGTGAGCCTTGAGCCATTTATTATCAATGGACTTGCTTTTATTGTCATGAAATCCCTTACTCAACAAGTTACTGTGTCAGGACATACAACTAAGTTTGTAGTCACCTGTGGCCAGTGCAGCTCATGGCAGCCATTATTAGCTGGGAACATCTGTGTAACTCCTCAGACAGTCAACTCCAGGACAGCTGAACCAAACTTCTCTCTGAAATATTTCAAGATGTAGTTGTAGGTGATGATATTGCCTCTACAGCTGCTTTCCATGGGTAAGAACAGGAGCAGGGCAAGTGGCTACTTCTGAGGCAGCATGTTTTCATTTTCACAACACTGAGCCTTTCCAGCCATGCTGGCTGTGGTACAGCTGAAATCTCACAGCAAGCAAATAGTATAGTTCCATGCAGGTAACTGTGATAGGTGCAGTTACATGGAGGTTCAGACTATCAGCACACTTAATCTTGCCTGCTACCACTGGCTCTGCCCCTCACCTTTTCCTGCATGCATCCTGTAACAGTGAGCACTTCAGTGGTTTGCTTGGTTTTTTGTTTGTTTGCTTTGGAAGGATTTAGGCTTTGTTTGTTTGTTTATTGGGTTTTTTAGGGGGTGTATTTTTCTAAAAAATGAAAACCAAAACCCCATCCCATTTTGCAGCTGTCTGGGTGTTCTCTGCTACACAATGCAGAACCAAATGTATGGTTCTTGTCAGCGGGTTTTATTGTCATATAAAATAATGACAATTATTTTATAATTGTCATTATTCATAATGACAATTAAATTTATAATTTAATGATGTCATATAAAATAAACAGGTCAAATGTTCTTGCCCATTTAAATACTTGTAGAAATAAAAGTTTTTAAATTAATACATGTTAAAAACCTCAGTATTATATAATAAGGCTAGTCATGTTTAACCACACTGTCTGCAAGATATATTTTTTCTTACTCTAGATCATATTCTGTGTTTAAGGGGTATGATTTTGTAAACACTTAAGATGTGATCTGCCTTATACTAAAAAGAAGTCCTGATGGCTGCTGTTGGCCTGGTTATGTGTGAAAAGTTAGGCAAAAGCCTGCAGGACTGGGAGACACATTTCAGAGAACAAGTAGTTGCTTTTTCTTGTGCAGATATTTTCATGCTTTTTTTTCAACAGATTTTATCAGAGAAATGGAAATTATTACAGTAGGACCTTCTGGTGTTTTGAGAAAAAAAGCAAGTCAGTAATAATGTAACCAAGCCATTTTCACAAAGTTGCAAGTGCTTTGGCCAAAACCCCTTTCTAACCAACCTGCCGGTGAGTTGAGGCAGTGTGTGTTTTACCCATGTTCCACATGTGGTACTCATGGCAGTTCTCCCTGGCTCTGTCATTAAATAGCAGATTTAAAGTAAATGTTTGAAGTATAAGTTGACTGTATTGGAAGCATAAGGGTGATGAAAGTGATGCATTATGTCACTGTAGCACATTGACATTATCAATTATGTGTTATTAAACAGCTTAGCTAACTGAATGATTTACCTTGTGTTTAACTGCCTCTTTCAATTAAAAGTAGCAAATGCTGTAGAACTGGGGCACAGTCACAGAAACCATATATTTTCTCCTGTTAACACCAGCACTGCTGACATGCAAGTGATGGGAGTGTTGGCATTTTGCTGCAGGCTCTAATGGGCTAGTTTAAATGGCCTAAAAAAAGTGATTAATGATTAGGAACAGGAGTGTTACACAGCTTCACAGCTCTTTTCCTCAATGCATTTCCATTTGCGTCAACCAGCTGCACACTTGGGAGGTGTTATTTCAAAGTAGTCAACACAGGGGCTTTTTTCTGCTACCATTTGTTTCTATTTCTTAGGTCCCTTTGCTTGTGCAGGTATAGCTAGTGTTTCCTTAAAGCTGTAAGCTTTAGTGATAAAGGAGGATATCCTCAGATTAGTATGTCTGGTGACCAATATCTAAAACTGTGGAACTCTATTGTCAAAATATTTTTACCATCACTCTGCTTCCTCCTGTTAGGTTTATTGTGTTGGAAATAATCTAAAGGTTCCTCTTGGAGTAACTGAAGCACTTCATCAACCACTACATGATTCCCTTCTGCTATTCACTTGATTTTTGCAAGCAGTAATTTGTACATTAGTCCTGCTTGTTTGTAACGGGTAACTGTCCACCCCTAAGCCTCCCTTTATATACATGGATACACATCTACACATATATCTGTTATGTGTATTTCTTTGGGATCTGAGATCAATAGATGCTGCTGCCACCCCAAGCAATAATTAACACTTTAACCCCTCTTGCCCCAAGTAATAATTAGGTGCCATGAGTCGAAAAAACAAGTAGTGCCAAAAGAAAATTAAAAACAAGGTTGGAAAATCTAGCATCTCACTCCTTTTAATGAACCTTAGGAGAGTGAGGCGTCTAGCAGACATAATGCATTCTCTTTGCTCTTTCAAGCTAAGGCAATATCAAACACTGGAGTAGAGGGGATTGAACACTCAAGGGTAAGATATCTTGTACTTTTTGGAAGTTTATTTCACTGTACTGAGATCTTAGAGCTTGTGGCTGAAAGTCAGCACTTGCTCTCAGGTTGTTGCAAGAGAGGGAAATACATTTTCTTAGAGCAGGACATTTGTGTAGTATTTTAGTTGCTAGCATTTTTTTAGTGATCAAAGTATGAAGCTAAGTCTAGCTCTGTACAAGTTCAACTAAGTTTTCTGAACAAGAAACTTAAAAAAAGTCCATACAATAATTTGGAAGGCAGAGGGTGAAGGGGGGGGTTTAGGTTTAGAGTGTAGTGGCATTGACTGCAGCACATATACTGGAGCCACTCTTTTGCAGAATAGAAATGATGCCAAAGAGATTTGCAGTGTCTGTGGAGGAATAAGCAGTGGCTCAAAGATGAGAGTTGGCTTGTCCTTGAATATTGTGTTCAAGGTAGTATTGTAGCTCATGTTCCTTTTTTAATGCAATATTTAGGAAACTAAGGCTGAGGCAGGCATGCTAAGACTCCATGTGTGTGTTTGTTCTCTGGCTTTGCTGTACCTTTGACTCAGCTGATGGACTTCAGCCAAGCATATCAGAGAAGGAAGAATCCAAAAATCATTATGGTCCAACCTGTTTCTTGAATAAAATGTGTCCAGGTGGAGGAGGAAGCTGTAACTCTGTGTGGTGGGGAGTGTGGTCAGAGGCTTTGGTTAAAGTTGAGTTTTTTAAGATGAGAGAATGCAGACTGGGAAGTGCAGCTGGGAGTACCCCCAGGGCTGTAATGGTGTTTTAAGTGGCAAACAACTACAAACCTCATCTGAGAAAAAGCAGGCCTTGATAGTCCTGGTGCTGACACAGCTACTTGTTACATCTGAGAGATTCTCCTCTTGTTTGTGCAGTACACAGAGGGGAGTTTAGATGAGTTTTCTTGTCTGCATATGCACGGGCCAGAATATGAATAAGTTTTACTACAGGTGTGAAAAGCTGCTTCCCTTCTTCCTCGTTATCCTTATTAGGACATTTAGCTTATCAGTAGCCACTTGAATGTCTTGGTTGGTTTGTTTATTTCTTTATTTAATTAATTATGTTTTATTTTTTCACGGACATTTTCTGTTTGCAGAGCCTGCCTTTCTAGTCCTTGGTTGGGCCAAGGGAACATCTGCTTTACATAGTTTGCAAGTGTTGCTTATTAACTCAGGCTCCCCAAATTCGGGCAGTGTGGTGCCTGTTCCCAGGCCAGGCTCAGCCTGCTGCTTGTCCTTCGGAAGCACGTGTTGAAGTTCATTACACACATTTATTCTTCAGTTTTCTGCTTGGCTTGGATTCGCTCCTAAGATTGTGTACTGAGATGATGATGTAAACTATATAATATTTTTTTTTCCTTAGGCACCCGCGCAGCGCTTTTCCCCTGTAGTTCATAGTAGTACTGCTTGTGGGCAGGTTTCAAAGGAATCTCATCTCCATATGGTTTTACCCGATAATCCTTTATCCACCATCTTCAGCTCTCATTCCGTTGCTTTCTTGCCTGTGGCTACGTTTCTATCTCTGCATCAATTAGCACAGTGATTTATACAACAAGCAAGCAGTTTAGAGGTAATGGTACACAATTAACATCTCATTCCACCATAAAGGGTATGCTAAATACCCCAGTCACTGCTTTCTCTGCCTGGAATTGAAATAAGTGTTTGTCCTAATTCATATGCTATCTGATGTGAAGTGGGCCCGCTTTGTACGGCACTACACCATTAATCTAATTATAGATAGCTGCAAATGAAGTGCTGTCTGAGCACAGAGACTGAAGAAAATAGCGCTTTTGTCATTTAGCATGACTCTGTGAAGCAAGATCGCACTTTACACGGCAGCACGGCAAAATGGGAATCTGAATAGTATCGCTGCCTGTTGCATCTTTTCTAATTACAACCGCATTGTAAACACAACTGGGCGCTGATACAAATAGAGCTGTAGATACGCTGTCATGTGGGTTGTAGGAGAAAATCCTTAGTGTGCTGTTGTATTAAATGATGCATCCTGATTGACAGCTACCTTGAGACTGCGCTGATGGAGTTGTCAAAGCATTGTGCGACCGCGCTGCTCCGGCGGCGGCAGCTGCGGCTCCCGGCCGGGCGGGAGGGCATCGCCGGCTCCCCGTCCGTCTGCCTGTCTGTCTGTCCGTCCGCTCCCGGCCCGGCCGCCCTCCGCTCTGCCCGCCCGGCCTCCGAATGCAGCGGAGGGAAGCTGCTTTTTGCATGGCTTTAACCCTTGGTAGGTTTCTCTCGAGTGTTAATTATGTATCACACAAGGAATGGAAAGTGGGAAGTGCGGTTGAATTGCGAGTCTAATTAAGTTTCTGCTGCTGGAGTGTGTACTACGTGGTGGTGAGGCTCCTCTCGGTTTTCTTCCCTTTTGCTGCTGCTAGAGGCTCGTGTTTTTTGTGACTGTTTTGGTATTTTTATTATTGCTATTTTTTTCATTAGCTGTCTCTGTAGCAGTTTGAGTGTTTGCTCCTCCATCAGACTAAAAGTGCTGTTATTTTGTGCAGGTGGTAATGCCAATCCTCACCACCACCCTGTGGAAGCAAATTAGCTCTAGAACCCAGAGCTCGGGGGGAAAAAAGTGATTTGCAAAATGTCCTTTATCTCCTAGTTCAGTAAGGAGTCCTTGACTCTGAAAGAAGGTGGTGTCTGACATTGTCGAGTAATATGGAATAAATAAATTTTCAGTAATATGGAATAAATAATTTTCCTGCTTAGATGCTGTGGTGGAAATGTAAGCAAGGGTATGGTCATGATGTTGATGTGTATAATGGTTAATAAAAAAGGCAGCGTGCTCATTGTGTTTGGAACTGGAACATTGCTCGGGATTGCTTCCCCTGAATACAGAATAATGTACTCAAGTGAACTGATGACGTCAAACCACAGGTGACAACAGTGAAGTGACTTGAGGCAGGACGTGGATTAGGAATGCTGAAGGGAAATTATGCGACCACAGTTAATACATTTCACTGGTTCCAAACCCCAGACTGTGAGGCTAGTGAAAATAATGAAGACACAGAGCAGACAATTTCTCTACTGAAATCTGAGCTACGTAAGATTTTCACCCTTCTGACCACAGGAATGACAGACATTTGAAAAACATGGTTGAACATTTAGGTAAAGTATGCTGAAAATCCACATCTGGTCAGCAGTCCAAACACTAACGTAAGTAACATGTGGGTAGTGATTACTCTATAAAATCTCCAATGGAGTTTGAACATTTACAGCGTCTGGGGACATGAGTTTCAGGTGTACAGGGAAGATCATATTTAATAAACTAATGTGAGGTGTAACAGAGTGAATTTTGAACATTTTAGTGAATGTATGCCTAATATGATAAGGGAACCATATCTGTGCAAACTACAGAACTTGTTTTAAGCACAGATGGAGCAATATATGCCCTGGCCATCTTTTTTGTAGCAGTCTATTTGCCTACTGACTTGAGGGATCAGTAGGGAATGTGCTGACAAAGAACAATCCACAAAACCCAAGGTATAATTTTCACTGTATTTGGTTTCTTCTCCCCTGCCCCCACCCTGTATTGCTATTACTTCACCTTTTTGTGTTCTTATTTTTGTCATGGAGATTTGGTTGTAAGAGGTAGTTTTGTGTTTTACATAAACATCCAATTTAGTGAGAGATGTCAGACAGGATGCCGTTACCCTTAGAAAACTATTAAGTAACATCACTTTTCCCTACTATAATTTTTGTCAACTGACTGTGGACTCCAGTGGTCTGGTGGAAAAGAAACGCCTGTTTTGTGCCATCAAAAGCTGTATGGCTCCTTTTGGTACTGCTTTATTGACTTTACTTTGGCTGGCAGAATTGGGCTTTGAAACCCTGTGGAGTGGAGCAGTGGCTGGTGACAAGTACTCATCAGCAGAGATCTGATGGCTAGCAGATTTCCCTGCTCTCAGAGTGCACCTGCAATCTCTTTATGACTTCAACAAATGTTTCTTCTGGTTTAGGCCAGTGGAAACCTCCTGGTCTCTATTTATAACTCAAACTTAACAACCTTCCCCAATTTACGCCCCTGTCTTTCTCCCATCTCCTCCTCCTCCTGAGCATAAAGGAAGAAAATCAGAACCTCATCCGTACTTGGTTAGCAGCATATCAAAACTTCTGCTTCCTATGTTCAGCATTGTTCTCGCTAAATCAAAGGCATAGCAGCAGCGTTCGTCATGTAATGAAAATATGTGGTATTTTCTTAATTGTCTTTGTTGTGGCACCACTGGTGGGCATTGTTTGGCATGGCCTTCCAGAGAGTCCTGTGGCTCTCACTGAGCTGCACCTGGGTTGAGTGAACAGCACCCTGCACCCCATTCCACAGCTCCTCTCCAGGGATAAGGAGCAGCATCACAAAGGGATATTTATGCAGGTATTTAGTGGGGTCCAGCCAGCAGCAGAAATACATCAAAGGTAATCTTAGAGAAGGAACCTTTCTTTGCACTATGTCTTTTTATATTCTGAAAGGTCATTTGTGATCCAAAAAAGGCCTTTCCCCAGAAGTTTACTGTTGTTATTTTTTACTTTTTGATTATAGTAACTTGCTTATCCCCCAAACAGACTAAAGAACAATAAACAAATACAAAAGGAAAAGGAACAGCTCATCAATAACAAAGATCTGGGTTTTAAAGCTTTGAGAGTACTGACTCTTACATCTCACTCCAAGCAAAGCAGGAGTCCTGCAGAGAAAGGAATCTAAAAGATATGAAAATTATAAAGATAGTAAAAACAATGTTTGGTAGGGATATTTTAGCTTGGTGTGGGGAACTGAGCTTTAAAGTGCAGCATACTGAGGAATGTGTTTTTCCCCCACTGCTGAATGTTGTGAAGTGCATAGGGAATTCTGTATTTCAACCCCTGTGAAATACTGTAACCTAGATGAATGCAGAAGGTCTGGCTTTCTCTTCAAGTTCAAATTTTGAAATTGGGCTGCTCAGGAGTGTTAATGTATCTTAAAAAAACTAAATGGTATCTAAACCTAATCCTTTGAAATCATACCAAAATAGTCTCTTGCAAGAGACAACAATACAGTCCACAAATATAACTTATTTCTGCATTCTTCCTTTTTAAATTTCTTTTATTAAAAAAAAATATTTTCAAACTCTTGAGTACAAAGAAGACACCAACCATGGATACTGAAACTGTGCAATTTGTTGTAATTATATTCCCCCCCATAGATTTAATGAAGGACTTTTAAGTACAATTTATCTTTGATAAATAGTCCCTCTACACAGAATGTTTATTAGATTGACAGCAGAATACACTCTGCAAGCTTTTTTTCCTTGCCACTTATGACTCAGATGAATTTTAATAGGAGTAAAAAGCTTTTATTTGCACAGTAATTTCACTTAAGGATCATATCCTTCAGAAACTGGCAGACACTTGTATGTCTTGATTGCAAAACAGACACTCAAGAGTAAAGAAACATGCATAAGATGTTATTATTTGACTTGTCACACTGATGCAATTCTATTTGCAGCTTATGTCACTAATTCTCCCATGGGCATCGCCCGCTGTGTCCCTGCACACGGAGCGTGTGTCTGTGTGTGCTCACACATGTGCACCTGGAAAAGGGCTGGATCAGCCTGGAAAAGGGGCTGGATCAGCCTGGAAAAGGGCTGTGGTCAGCCTGGAAAAGGAGCTGTGATCAGCCTGGAAAAGGAGCTGTGATCAGCCTGGAAAAGGGGCTGTGGTCAGCCTGGACGCAGTGTCTTGAGCTGGGAGAGGGCTGGCTGTGCTTTGGGGTGGGAATCCTGAGTGGCACAGCCTCAATGGCCATGGTGATGCCTGTGGGAGGCTTGGGGTTAAAGCTGCTTTCTGCGTACAAAATGGTGCTGGTTTCTCTGTGCCATGGCAATTGTGACCGAGGCACATGGCTGGGAATGGTCCTCAAATTTTGGGGTGCTACTTCCAGCTCCACGGAGCATCGCTGTGGTGTTTTACTACACTTACTGGGCTGTGGTGGCAGGATCGGTTCATGTAACTGTTTGCCTGTGTTTCCAGGTAAAAGTGAGTATTTCTGAGTGACTGGCTACACTGTTCATCTCACAAAATGTTGTGTGCCCACACACCATTTATGGAGGATGATAATCCTCTGTTACGTTGTTTTAACTCGGCTTTGAAAGCTGCATTTTAAAGATGTCACTGCAGAGTTAATCACCTTTTGCATGTATTTCTAAATGCCTTGTTCTGTTTCCTACAGAAGCAGAAGGTAGAGTCTCCCTTTACCTTCACCAGAAGGATATCGGATTTTTTCTGTCCATGTAAAAATGAAAAGTAAAGACATTTTATTGTTAATAAAACAATAGCTAATTGTTTTGGAGGAAAACATACTGTTCCAAGCGAGGTGTTGAACTTTACATCAGCAAAATAAGCATTTGAATTGTAAATGCCGTCCGTCGGATGCTTATTATTAAAACCTTTGTTTAAATTATTGATGAAGTGCGGTGCTGGCCTTCGCTCGGAGTGCCCTGGCGAGGCGCGAGTGTCGCACAGAGACCTGCTGCCATCTACTGGCTCCGTGCGCTCCCTCCGGTGCCGGCCGTCCGTCCGTCCTTCTGTCTGTCTGTCTGAGGGCAGGGAGCTCGCCAAGTAATGGCAAGGTTTTAAACACTAAAAGCTCTGGGGCCGAAATCACTTTAGGCAATATTTATTTGCCTTTCGAAGGGTTTCGTTTAAAGGGATGCTCTCACCTGAGGGTCATCATATTCCCCTCTGATTTTAATCCATATAAAACATACTAGAGAAAAGAATACTTTCTCCAGATATGTAATAGCTGCTGAATGGGTTTTATTGCAGATAAAGCATATTCAATACAACAGGGTTTGATTGTTCTGCTTATGCATGAAAAATCAGAATTGAAATGGAATTACTAGGCTTTAATTGCAAAATTTGAACAAATTACTAACTTCAAACATTAAATACATGGTAAATGTTTAAAAGGTAAACATAATGTTTAAGATCAGTCATGGCATTGACAGTCTGTTAGACTTTCCCAAAAGGTCAATTTCCAATTCATCACTGCACTGCAAAAGAATCCCTCGATATTCCTTATCCACCAAAGATAATGTGCAGCAAGCATTAAGGCATTTTTGTTTTTAAATTTGAATCTCCCCTCTTTCCCCCCAATTTTAAAATGAGTCTGACATCTCCTTACTGTACTTGATTCTTTGGTTTTATGTGCACTTTGCTGCAGACTGGGGTTGCATATTTTTCTTTCTACATCCTGAAAATGAAACTCTATTTGAATAAAGATTTCAAACAGTGTTTTTTAGACACTCCTGTGAAGAACAGCTAACAGATGTATTACATAAAAACATGCCATAAAATAATGCAGGCTATTGACTGGAATTCACCAAGGTACAGTTTTCTAAACCAGTCCTCTTCCTATTCTTTAGTACAAATTGCAAATCCTGACGAAGGTTGCTGCGGAGCTGAGCAAGTACATGCCAGAGAAAGCAGCAGAGGACACCTCCAGCATTTTGAGATCTCCCATGCCTGGAACAGTGGTGGCAGTTTCTGTCAAGCCTGGAGACATGGTAAGAAATATGATCTATATATCTGCGTTTTCATTATATATGCCACGGAAATTTCACCTTGGTGCAACTGAAAGTACAGGTCACAAGGTTTGGTGTGGGGTTTTTTGTTGTCTTGGTTTTGTTCCTTTTTTTTTTTTTTTTGTAATCACCTGTAGAATAAGGTGTGCTGAAGGATGTGTGCTGTTTTTAGTTTGAGTTTTAAAAACTAAGAAGGAAAATAATTTCAAATTAAACCGGCTTTAAAAGAAAAAAATTCAGCCTGGTACAAGTTTACAGCAGAAACTCAAAGAGATAGCTTGGTTTTGTATCCCAAATACCTTTTGATACCTTGAGGGGCAGGACAGGTATCAAGGAAGAAAATGGTAAGTAAATTCACATAAGTCTGTCTGTCTGTCTGTCTGTCTGTCTATCTATCTATCTATCTATCTATCTATCTATCTATCTGTCATCTATATATAAAAGCTGTTAATGCTAGCAGGAGGAAATTGTTGATTTTCTGCCCTGAAGTAATGAAAATATTACTTGAAAAAAGGGGACATGGGATAGATATTTAACTTAACCTTTTTTTTTTTTTTTTTTTTTTTTAAGAAGTTCTGTGTTATCATTTCGCAAAACACATGAGTTGGGAATTCTATTCTGGGAATTTCCAGGCTCATGTGGTAATCTTCTTGTCTTGGAGAAGGAAAGAACTTTCCATGCAGAAGGGTAAGGGATTATGCTGGTCTGGGGTTTCCAGTCCTCCTTACTCAAATTGAGTTGGAAACAAATTTTTGTTTTAAAGTTGTGTATAAACACTGACTTGAACTCAGCTTTATATGAAATTCTACCACATTGTATCATATGTTATTTCTAAGGTTGAGGCCCTTGTGTCTCATAACCACTGAAAACCAGGTAGTGAGAGCAAACACAGAACTATTTGAATCAGGTTGTGCATATTAATTTTAAAGTACTGTCATCAGTAAATGATGCCATAAACATCTATGTAGCACTTAGATACAAACAGAAGCTTCAGTCACAGGGTTCATAATTTATGGCAATGAAACCTAGATTTTCTTGAAAGAGGATTCAAAAATGGGATCAAGATCTGAAATACAAAATCAGGATTGCACTTATTACGTGACAGTCATCGATCATGCTGGCAAAGTGCTATATTTGCTTACATTTTGCTATGATACCACCTTTGGTTTTAAAATATATGGCTGTTTCTGTCTATACAGTGAAAACAGACTCATCATGTTAATGTAAAAGATCTGTAGGTGCCAATGTTTGTAATGAAATAAAGACATTTCAGAGGAGAAAGATCTAAGCTGGTAAGAAATTAGAAATTCTTTTAGCTTCTACACTTAACTTTCTTGTCTATGGTCTATACATGCATGCACACAGTTTAGATATGTTAAAACAAAAGAGCAGTATTCAATTAAAAATATTCTTTGTGTCATGACATGGACAGAGGAATCTGCTTTGTCAAGGTGCAAACAAGTGGCTGAATGAGAACGATCGTAAGCAAATACTTTTTGTAAAGAATTAAGGAAAACATTTTTAAGTCAAGGATTTTAAGACTTTAAACTTTTTTGTTTGATATTTATTTTTGAGAAGTTAATTCTAAATGTTTCCAGCCTTCTTGCCCTGAAGAATACTTCTTCTTGTTGTCTTGAAAGAATATAATCAGTGGAGAAGGAGGCCAGAGCCTAAGGGATTTTAAGTAAATAAATAAATGAACCTCCCTCCACAAATCTACAAGTGGTGCTGTGCATCAGAGCACAAGTTGTTAAATAATGTGTGTGAGATTTCTTTTTTCCCTTCTCCTCTCCTGCAGCTTTTTGCTGGAGGCACTGAGTGGCAGAGCATT
The DNA here is from genome assembly GCF_027887145.1 of Ammospiza caudacuta. Taxonomy (NCBI): domain Eukaryota; kingdom Metazoa; phylum Chordata; class Aves; order Passeriformes; family Passerellidae; genus Ammospiza; species Ammospiza caudacuta. Next base: position 82,237,191 of record NC_080594.1, read on the forward strand.
TGAACAGCATAATCTATGTTCTGCTGACCTGAGCTTGTCATTGCTAATTGTGTGGCTTTAATTGCAAAAAACACATTTGCGTTCTTGAAAAGGGTTTAGCTTAAATCCTTCCTTTTCAGGACTAGTGTCAAAACGTTAGAAAAAAAGCGAGGCAGCCAGCGAATGAGGGTAACATCAGCTCTCGGCTCTGAATAAGCACTGGGATGGTGGGATTCAGATTACTCTTCCTGGCTGTCTGTCACAAACCAGCTCACCCACTACAGCTGCTGAAGGCATGATGGGCAGGGAACTGTAGCTCCTTGATAAATACAGCTCTTTTTGTTGCACTGCTTGGGAAAAGTCTGATTTCTTTAGTGCGCTGGAGAAATGGGAATTTAAGCAGCTCCTATTCTGTGTGCTTGCCACTGGGTTTGGCAGCTCAGATTTGCATGGTGGGTGAAAACAGCACAGCTGAAAAATGGGAAAGGTGAGGTAGTTGTCCATTCTTCCCCTCAGGTGTTGCTGCTGCTGGCAATAAAGCTGTCAGGTTAGAGCTGCTGTGAGGCTGCTGGCCCTGAGCTGTGAGCTGGGCACTACAGTGTTAGTGCAGCACAGTCCCTGTGCTCGCAGAGATGCTCTCAGAGCGGTCAGGGGCACGGGGAGCTGAGCTGTCACCCCCGTCCTTCAGGTGTAACTTTACAAATGGTGAAAAAGCACCAAGAGAGGCTCACCTCATCTTTGTGTGCCTGGCCAAACCCGTGTGATTGCCCGCGGTTCAGCTCCGGGGCACCGCGCCCGGCCAGGTGAAGCACATGGTGTTTGTGTTTCTGCAGCCAAACGAGGGGGCAGTGCTGATCCCTGGGTTAGTGTTCCCCACTCGATGGGTCATTGTTTTTACTTGAAGCATAGTGTTCTCTTTCGGCTGCTGTTGCTTTGGTCTGGTGAAGCCTGATAGAAGATTGCATGAGCATCCTCTATCCAGCTGGTCTGATAAGCAGTTTTCAATTCATTTTTTGCCAAAAGATATTGCATATACAAGGAATTTATTTTCTTTTGTCTGTAAGATGATCTGTAGATTTTAGTAACACAGTGGGGAAGTGCTGTTTGTCATTTAGAGAGAAGCAGAACTTGTGATGCTGCCAATTTCTTTGGGTTTTTAGTTACTTTCTACTTTCTTTATTTTCCTTCATGTGATCAGAAGACTGTAATTAGTTGTCACTCAGTTATTCCTGGAAGCACAATGAAGGCACTCAGAAGCAGAAAGCAACATAAACAATGAAACAGAAATCTGGCTGACTAGAAAGAAGGTTAATATTATTTAGGGAAAGAAGATTTAAATTTAGCTTACATTCCTCATAACACAGTCCCATTGATATAGGAAATACATCCCTTGTTGGGGAATGTTTGTGTATTTGTTTTCTAAGTAGTTGTTAATGACTGTATGCATTAGGATGAAATTTATATTTGGGAGAATTAATTACTTTTTAGTTCCTCATGGTGCCATGGGCCAGAGACACCACTGGACTTCAAGAGTCCAGGCAAGTAATTCACTCTGCTTTCAATAACCCTGGTGGCAGCACAAGCCAGCCCTGCTAGCACACAGCAGGATTTTTATGCCAGAGTGTGGAGATGGCACTGCACATGGTTCTAATCTCACCATAGCTACCGCAAAGACGGCACCATAAAAACTACTAAAGCTGCACAAATTCCTTTATTTACTTAGAGGGGAGGACATGGGTGGGCACTTGAAAGTACTTCTTTTTTGTGTTGAGTTGTTTGGTGTGGTTTTTGTGCATGTAGATTCTGTGCACTGAAAGTGCAGGAGAGGGGAGAGCTCTTGAAATCCTAATGGTTGCCCAGGTAAAGCAGTGTTGTTGTTCCTAAAGCAAACACACCAAAAATGTTCCCACTACTGATTTCAAATTTGGTAGTCTGAACTGTCCACAGCAACAAAGAAAGATCTTAGCTGTCCTGATTGCCTTGCAGCCTTTGCTATATTTTCCCCTTTGAACACAGCTTTTGCTTCTTCAGTTTTCTGTCTGTCAGGGATATGAAGGTGTTTTTCTTTTAGCTGAATGTTTCTGTTGGTTGTTTTTCCTTTTTACTGACATTAGCCAGGACAGGTGTTGTTAGTAAGCTGAGCATTGGTCAATAAGCTAATGCCTAATACCTGGCAGCCTAAATCACTTTAATGATTCCCCCCCACACTTAAATGTGTAAAAGGAAAGCACCCCTGGGTGAGCACCCCAATGTTACTGAGTCTTTGAGGACTACAGCCAAAAGAAGAGGATGATTATTTATTTTCACCAAAGTTTATAAATTGCCTCTCTTTCTAGTAGATTAAGATTACTCCAGGATTTATAAATTATCACCATTCAAGCTATTTTTAAAATGTACTTTTCTCATATAAAAATTCCTTATGATTTCAGCTAGTGTAGCTATGGGCATTAATATTTCATGGGATGATTTTTTTTCCTACCAAAATGTCAGCTGTTAAATGTAGATGCTAATTGTCTCAGTAATTTCAAAATTGGGTAACTTGAAGGCTGCTTTTTTAGTTGTATAACTTAGGAAAGACACTACTGTGTTTCCACCTTTTAAAAGTAATTAAAGAAAATGTTTTAAACTGCATTCATCTTTCAGTTCAGCTGCATGCATTTTATTTCAATTCCTCTTGTTATTCTTTAGAAGAATAGTTTTTAAGAAAATCTTTATTCATGATTTTCCATCTCATAAGCCTTGTTAAGTTTTTGCTATGGGAAAATATGTTTTGTTTGACCTCTACTGCTGAAATGCTCGCTACTAAAAAGCAAAACAAAAGAGCTTTCTAAATTCTATTTATCACTTCCTCATTCATTCATGTGAAAGAAAAGGTGATGTTTTAACCTTACCTGTTGCCATCAGGCAGTTGTGTGTTGTTTAAAGTTGTATTTGCCATTCAGACCTCAAAATCCTAAAAAAACCCCTCTTTTCAAATCTTATACTAATTGGAATTTATAGCAGGGAAACAAGATCCAGATTTAAACAGAAAAAATGTATTTAAGTTTCACATTCCATTTGGATAAATATGGTAGCAATAATTTAGTAAGATATTATTTAATTCAAATACTACTTTTCTCTTGTGTATGAATGTTTTCTTTTTCTACTGTTGTCTTCCCTTTTTCTTTCCTTTCCCCTCCTTTCGTCGCTCCTGTTCTTCAGAGCAAATATAAACTCCACTTGTCAGTTGAAGGGAATTTGCAAACTTGACAAAATATGGTACAAACCTTGCATCGTTTTTATGGTTCTGTGTATGTGACAATTTTCTTGGGGTTTATTTTCTGGGCCAAAAAGCCCTGTTGGTAAACAGGAAATGTTCATGGTTGTAGAATATCCAGAAAAAAAGAATTAAATATATCACCATTCTTATTACGTGGGGCCATGAGTAATAATTGTAGTTACATTGAAAAAAAATAACTGTAATAATATTTCATAATGTATTTTTCATATTTGACTTGAAAAAATTTTACTATATATTTTATGCAATTGTGTTCCAGTACAGTGTAATAAAGAAGGAAATCCGATTATGATAAGTTAGAAATAGTGAATATTATTCGTTTCCTCCTAGGAGAAAAAAAGTTACCAATCCTTTGAGAAGAATTCATATAATTTTTTCATTATTATTTTAGTGTGCTTTGCCTCTTCATGTAATAAACAACATTTTAGCTGTTACTAAAAAAGTTGATTGGTATAGATGAGGCTGAGTTAGCAGAAGAATAGCCCCAGAAGTGCTCTGCCTGAATATCACTTGCCCAGCGCCCTGGGATGGCAGAGGCAGTTGGGGCAGCGTGTTTTGGATAAGTGGGAGTGCAATGACCAGTGCTGATTGCTGTCAGGGGGACATCAGTGACCTTCAGTCAGAGGTCAGAAGATGTGGGATGTGCTATGTTCAGCTTCATTCGTTAAAGGAGTGTGGCAAAAAAAGTTTAGTAATGATTTGTCAAGTACTATTAATTGCTGCTAATTATATTTGCAGTTCTGTAGCTCTGGTTTCAAAGTTAATTTGGAAAGAAGAGAAAACTTGCACTAATTATTTTACATGGTAATGGACAATCCCAAGGAATTGCAATTGTTGCTTATCCAATTCCTCTTGATTTGTTTTCTTGTTGGATGCTGGCTGCCAGATTGCCAGTAAGTCAGAGAGAAAAATATCTGGGAAGGGAATGATACCAGCATGGACTAAATTTAAACAACAAATAAACAAACAAAATTCCCAGTATCTTCATAAATAGTGAATGCATACTTTACTCACTGCTCAGTGATTTTGCACAAGCACAAACAAGGTGCATGTTTGCGGTTATTTTGCAGAAGGCTACAAGAGAGGATAACTCTCTTTCATATGGCACTATCTTGCATTGTCCCTTTTCACTTAAAAGGCTCAACAGGGACTTAAGCTGCAGAATAGTGGAAATTGTGAGTGATGTTTACTGGTGTCTTCCCAAATATGAGGAAGGAGATACCAATAAAACACAACTCTCACTTCACTTTAAACCAAATCTAAGCTCGTATTTGCTTTGGGCTCGCATTGTTTTTTTCCACTTCAGCTCCAAGAGCCTTAAAAATGTTCCGCATCAGAGCACCTGTGTTCTAAATATAATGGTCTTAAAAATGTAATTGAGGGATTTTCACTTTTGTAGGCAAATCAGCAGGGTTGATATTGATCCGTCTTTTTAGGGAGCCACAGTGCAGCAGAAGGTGATACTGTAGAGGGCCCCGTAAACCCTCAGAGCCTTCTGTCTAATTTGGCAGAAAAACACAGAATGTCGGACAACAAAAGAACGATCCGATTCCGTAAGAAATCTTCATCCCTCCCACCTCCTTTTCATAAGATAAAAAAAAGAGACTTAATTTTTTCAGCTGCACACAATGATTTGGTGCTCACTCTTGCATTGAAACAGTTGCTGTCAAAACAGGCAGGAAACAGTTTTCTTTTAATTGCTGAAATCATTCGGAAGTGCTTCATGCACGGCTTCTATACAGCAGATGCTGTGCATTAATTGGCCTGTGTAGGGCTGACCCAGGGTTCCTTGCAGCGGGCCCAATTTTAGGCAGAGGGTTTAAATAGCTTATTTCTTATTTTGTATAACCTGGCGTACATTATGAGCGCGCCTGCACGTGGGGTATTTCATGGTCTGCAGTTTCTAATGTCATGTGGGTTTCAAAACCTGTGCTTCTCTGGTAATGTACTAGCAGCAGGTAAGCTCTAAATACCATCCATCAGGAGCTAATTTTTTATCCAGATACTCCAATGACTGATGAACCTGTCTTTTGTATGAATGTTCAGCACAGGAGAAAGCCATATGCCCCTGGCACTGGTTCCTATGCATTCTTTACAGTTTGTGGGGAGGAGATTAAGGAAAAAACAAACCCTTACATTTACATGTCTTTCATTTATTTAGCAGTTAGCACTTTCTAAAATAGCTTTAGTATTTTTTTTTTTTTAACAGTGAAAAGAGATTTAGGTCTTTTTGAGCAATCTGACTACCACTACTCATTTTCTTTATCAGGAATATTACTGCACACCCTTAATAGGGAACCTTGTTTTGCTACTCCCCGTCTGTTCAAAACAGACCTTAGCCCATTAGAAGGTCCTCCCTTGTGTGGGAAGACCACAGCTGTTACTGTAAATCTCATCCAGTAACTGTATCACCCCCATTTTGTGGCTCTGAAGGATGAAATTGAGAAATGGAATACTGTGCAGTCATCCTTTACATCTCCAATTTTAGGCCTTTGCACATCATTTTCATGCTTTTATTCCAAATCAAACAACATTAGTGAGCAACACCACTCTGTGCTAAATGCCTGGTGTCTAAGCAGCACCTACAATCTTTGTTTTTGGAGGATTTAGGATTGGGAGGCAAGATAGGGTTTTGTTGTTGGTGGGTTTTTTAAATTTTATTTTTTTAATAAATAAAGTCTTTTCTCTCCTTTCTTCCCCACCAAATCCTTCCCAGTCCCCAGTTTGTCAGAAGCAGAAATCCAGATGGTAGTGAGGTGCCTAAGATGGAGGATGCTCTGTTATGCCTCCAAAGAGGAAGTGGGAGCTCAGCATGGCTTACAAACACAACTTTAAAAAGGCTTCTGTTTCTTTAAATCCTTCTGAATAAAGTGGATCTAACTTCTTGTGAAGGATATTGGGGGCTTTAATCAGAAATAAGAAGTGGTTTAAATCATTAGCACAACAAAGCAAACTATAAGCTTGAAGATAAAAGTCTCAGGGGAAAGAGTCCTCTGAAAATAAATGGGACTTGATAGATTTCCATATCATTTATAACTTCCCTTAATTACACTTGGAAGACTTGCCAGTAAAACTGGAAAATTGGCAGCCTATATCCATTATAGTAATTTTGCCGACCATGGCAAGCAGCTGGCTTTACTGGATTTTATTTCCCATCACTCACAATTAATCATCAGCTGGAGATGTCTGAAACTCCTCAAAACGTAGCAATACTGTGTGACATTCAGGCCTCCTTAAAATGCTGAAATCTGCTGAGTAAATGGGCCGAGTTCCCCTTGCAGGGAGCTCATTTTGGTGCGAGGCAGGCTGCCGGTTAATGAGTGCCACTTCGATAATCGGATGCGAATGTGAACCCTGACCTCGTGTCAAAGGAGAGGACGCAGCAAGCTGGATAAAAGATCCGTGATTCAGGTCTGCAAACTTTACACCAATTAGACAGAGAGTGGGGAAATGCATCAGCGCCCATTGGGTTTATCAGAAAGACTTGTGGGGCTTGTGACCATTTTGTAAGCCTAACGTGGGAGACGTCCTGTCACAATCATTAAGTCTTTATGCCATGACGCACCAAAGTCTGCAGAAAGTGCACCATATTCACAGAGATCCCGTGCTAGCCGTGCCCTCGGCTGTGCGCCGTCTTCTCGTGCTCCTGAGCTGCAGAGAGCCCTAGCTCTGGCTGGGGATGGTCTGTGTGCTGCTCACGTAGGTGCAACGGGAGCGGGTCGGCCCTGCTGCTGCCCACATCCCGCTTCCACCCTGTGGCGTGAGTTGCTTGGCTGGGAAATGACCGGAGACACTTCCCTGTCCTGTGTAACCTTCTGGCCAGCGGAGGGAGCAGCCACCGTGCAGTCCCTGAGTGACCCAAACAGCACCATTGACTGGTCCCAAATCCACACTGCAACTGTTAGCAGCATCGAGATGTTTCTCTCCTCTTCAAGGATCTTTTTTCTTCATTTTTTTTCTTTCTCTTTTCTGTTTCTTTTTCACTTTTCACTCTTTGAACTGCACCATGCAGAAATAAAATGCTAAAATGCAGACTGCAGGTCTAGCAGTTAATCACTCATTTATTTTGATATACCAAGCAATGTAAAGGTCGATTTGTCTGTGGTGTAACTCTGTGGAAAAGATATCTGAGATTAATTTCTTTTAAGAAAAGGAGCCCTTTTAACTTTACTCGGTTCAAAGAAATGAGATTTTTTTTGTTTGATTTTAGTTGCCTGTTTTGACAGATTTGGGTCATCACTGAGACCTCTCTAAATGGAAATGTAAAGATGGTGGTTTTCACTGGTTTACCATCCACTGAAAGAAATAAATTATAGAATGAAAATACAGCATTAAAAATGGTCCAGATAAATCCTTAAATAAGTTAGACAGCAAGAACTTGTATACATCTCTGCAGTTTTCATTTGCAGGCTAAATAACAGGCAAAATGAAATGTGCAATTATAGAATGAAAGAAATTGGACAATGCCCAAAAGACTGAAAAAGAGGAAAGAGAGATACAAGTGCCTAATTTTAGGATTTGTCGCTTTTCAACACAATGAGTGGAGCTGTAAAGGTTTAACATAAGAACAGTAATTAACCTTCTGTGCATAAGTGACACTTGCACCAAGATAATTTTCAACAAATTGCACATCATCAGAAGCACTGCCACAGCATTTTCACATGTGGTACCTGCTGAAAGTGTCTCCTTCCTTTCAAATTAGTAAGACTAGATGTTAACTGGATACTTGGACTATAAGTTTTGTGAGCTGAGGGGGTTATTTCCTTCCCAGACACTGTCCTTTGTCATCAACCCCCACCATGCATTATATAAAACACAAAAACTTGATTTTTGAGAAAGAGGGGAAACTGAGAAGAAATTCAGATCAAGGGACATTTCCATCCCACAATCACTAACACTTCCTGCCATTTTAGCACCACACTTTTGATCTACTGAGACAATTCTGTACTTTTCCCATAGATGTGTTTCCAGACTCTCTTTAGATAACTGCTAAGTGGTTCATTTGCACACCATCCTTCTGATGAAGCCATGTCACAGTTAAATGTAACTGCTCGAGGAGAGAGTTTTGTGGCCTTGTAATCAGGCCTCTCTGATAGCAGAGCTTAACCAGAGGGTGGCAAAGTTGTTTCTAAAATGCATATTTTAATAATAGCATTATTAAAAAAAACCTTTTCCAATAAACTGTCCTGCCTGTTTTCTTTCCTTCTCTTTGAATCCAAAGTAGATATTCATTGGTTCCTCATAACCTCAGTGTTTGGAAAGTTCAGAGCAGGTGGAAGAAAAGTAATGAGGTAGGGAAAAGGAGAGGAGGAGAAGAAAGGAAAGGAAGAGTGAGCTGCTGGGACAAGGTGCAGGCAGAGCAGCAGGTGTGGAAGGAAGGAGACAAAAGACAGGGAAAGGGAATAGAGGGGAAATAACAAGTCTTTGATACTATTCACCAAATTGGACACCTGCTAATGACTTAACTGCTTGCCTGAAGCTCAGGATGGAATTTCTGCAGGGTAAGTGTTGGGTTTTGGTTATTCTCTGTATTCAGTTAGTACACCATATTCCCATAGCAAATGCTTTCCATATTTACCCTCCAAAACATCTCATACTGTTGTTGCCAATCTTTTGGAAAAAGGGTGTGTAAGCACCTTTTAATCCAATGGGTTTTGTTTTGTTTTATTTTGCTCAGAATCCATAGGTAGATATCAGTGCTTTTTAGTGAGTTAGTGAAAAAATAGGTTTAGTTAAATTTTTGGAAAGTTCTTCATTCAATGTACATTTGATCTCTGACTTCACATCTGTCTGTTAGTATATTCCTCCTAAGTGGTACACACTTGCTCTTAAATATGTATTATTCATTTTACATATAATTAGAGAAATATATCTATGTGTATATAAACAAACATTTTGTTGGCACTGGCACATATAACAGTGCATAAACCAGATTTCTGCAGGTTTCAGATTACCCTGTTTCATGAAACTTGGACATCAGAGTGAAAGCCTCCCAAACTTGCTGAGCTAATGAGGGAATAGCAGACTCCATCTGCAAAAGAGCCCAATGAAAAGACTTGCAGTGGGTGCTTGGAACCAGGCATGCCATAGGAGTGTACAGGTCCTAAATCCTGCCATGTAGGTCCTGGCACCCTTCCTCCCTGGCATGCATTGTCTTTGGGGAATGACCAGCTGATCCCTGGGTTACACTGGGTAAATTCCAAGTCCCTTGTTTGCCTCTCCTGTTTAGGCAGCCTCCAGAGCCACTGTCAAGCCTTGAGCAGCAGTTTCCTCTGTGCAAGGTGGTCCAAGTGATCCACTGGAGGGAGGATCTGACTGGGAGGCACAGGGAGCCCAGCAGAGCAGCCCAGTGGGTTCCTGGTGACCTTGAGCTTGCACATGCCTGCTAGCAGGACACAAACAGAAAGAGGAAGCCTCAGTGTTTCCTATGAAGAGCTCTGAGCTGTGGTGAAAGTGATGAGTTTGTCTCTGCTGTGCCTCCCCTGTGGATGAGAGCTGGTGGCTCCTCACTGATGAGCTCCTTTCTGTCAGTCCAAAGTCACCAGCCACCATCAGAGGCTGCCAGGTGCAGAGGTGACACGTTCTTCTCAGCATTAGCCCACTGGGTACTGCTGGACCTTCCAGCCCAAGCTCCCCCCGACACCTGCCAAGGAACTTCTGGCTTCTGAATCAGTATGAGTATCTGTGGGCCCTGCACCAGGGAAGCAAAGCAGAAGTTCCCTGGCCAAAAATGCACAAATTAGATTTTGCTCTGCATTTAATTGATGTTGAACTGTGGTGGTGTGAACTGTGGAACCTGGAGCTGAATGGATGGGATGGGAGAGGAGCCTTTCAGGTTTGCCTGGGGTAATAGTTTTAAGCAGCTGATTTTTCCCCCCCTTATTTTGCTGCCAATTTTGTGATTGTCATCTGTGTTGTGACTGTGTAACTGGCTGACTTGACTTGTGTCATCAAAGTCTTTATAGCATTTAATGAAATAATCCTTTTATTTTCCATAAGAATCATCACACTTAAAACATTTTGAATCCTCTATTCTCATTTTGTACTGCTTGAATTTCATCAGGTTTCGGAAGGTCAAGAGATTTGTGTAATTGAAGCAATGAAAATGCAGAACAGTATGATTGCTGCTAAAACAGGCAAGGTAAGCCACCTTAGGTCACTTAAAACCATATGCAACTTGTCAACAGGATAGAATTTTAAAAGGAAAAAAGGAGGATTCTGGTTGTTAAGGAATTAAGTCTGATTGTTGTAAGTCTTTCAAAGTGAGGTGTCTTTAATTTTGTAACATTTGCATCTGCTGTGAATGCTGTTAAGTAGTTCCGAGCCTTAGATAGCACAGCAGGAAATAGTTTTACTGGCTTTGGAAATTCATATAACTCTTTCTCCTAAATGATTTATTTTCTGTGATGTTACAATGCCAAGTTGAATTGAAAGGTGTTGAAGACCATTTCTCCAAATTTCATCTTTCCAGAAAAGAGAGATCTCTTTGCCAGTTAATTATTTAATGGCAAATAATTTCTCATTTAAAAAACCCACCCAGAACAAGGCATAGAAAGTGTTTTTGCAGGCGGGAGAAAACAGCAATTTTATTTTATTATTGTGACTGTTAAGTATCAAGCCACATCTGCCCATTTGTTAAGCTTTGCAAGGCTGTGTATTAGCCTATCCTGCTTCTGAGGGATCAGCACTGCAGCCCTGGAGCTGGGACTTGCTGCAGTGTAAGATGTGCTAAAACCAGCACTCTGGGCAGGGAACTGGTTAAGCTTATGTGACAAGAGCATGCCCTAAACCTGAGCTGGTCTGAGGACTGCCAGACCTCAAGCTGGGACTTCAGAGCATCCCTGTGCCAGATTATAATTCACAGCCTGAAACCATCACCAAGATGTGGGCCCCAGATCCATCCTTTCCAATGGGAGAGCACAGTGTGGATCTGTGTTTCATATTCTCCTCCATTGCTGATTTCCTACCCTGCCCAAGCCCATCTCTGCTGGGGTGAAGCCCCTCTGCTCTGTCTGAGGCACAAAGCCCAGGGCAGGAGCCCTCAGCCCACACGGAGGCAGCAGGGAGCCTGACTGCAGGCAGGGACGGGGTTTGCCGCTGGCAGGGTTCGCTGACATCTCAGCATGGCCCTCAATGCCAAGGACTGTTTGTGTGTTTACAAGAAAGGCTTTTTTGGCACAGCTCTAAGATTGTCACCCAGGCTGGGTCCCAGACTTGCCTCTTCCAGTGCATCCAGTGCAAAACTGGGTCTCAAGAGAAAAAAATACTGAGAGAAGGAGTATGTTCCCGTTCCTTTTGCTCTAACATTGCCACTTTATTATTTTATTTCATGCATTAATTTCTATATAATTTATTTTCTCACTTGATTAGTATTTCCAAGCATTTCATTTTCATCTGCCGTTATTTAACCCCTTACTGCTGCTCTTTGCATCCACTGATTTTAACTTGTAATTAAAATGCCATTCCCTCTCCCACCCACCCCATTTATTTTTCACCTTAATCTTCCCTTTCCCACCAAGGTGTTCTGCAATCCATGGATCTGTTCCTTACCATCCTGCTTGCACTTCTCCTAATAATAAATATTTCCCACTCACCCAGTACAGATGCCACATAAAACGTGTGTTTGGTTTGTTAATCCTCCAAGGTGGAAGGTGCTCAGGCCATTCAGGAGGCCTCCTGTGTGCCTTGCAATGTCCCCTTGGTGTGCCCATTTTAATAGCAAGTGCATTATTTGACCTTTAGAATGTTAAGAATTTGAATAAGCACAAAGGTTTTGAGCTGTGTAGAAATGAAGCTGCTAAACAGAATTCATCCTGTACTGCAGTGCAAAGTCATGGCTCTGAGTGCTAAAATAACTTGGCCTCTCCACAGGAATGGGATGTTTGGCACAGGCTATTAGTCCATGTTTTGATGCTTTGAAACTGTGTTTTGAAACTCAGTTCATTTGTCTTCAGCTGGAAGACGTTCCCATTTTCATTCCTGACTCGAATTCCTTCTCTGTATCAAACCCCAGCTTCCTGTTTGTAATTGTGAGAAACGTGGCTTGTTTTTATCTACTTTGAGTTTACTCCAGCTGCAGGTGGCTTAAAAATGAGAGAAACCTGGAGATGAGCTGGTGAGCCTCCTGTCTTCTCCAGGACAGCTGCGCCTGGGTCAGCACAGGGAGCCAGCCCCACTGCACGGCAGAAATTGCTGGGGAGTTTGAAACACTGGTTAACTCTGGTGTTTGCTGAACCTTGGCTTTGTAGAAAAAGAAAAGCAAGGGGTATAATGTTTTTCACACTGCTTTCATCTCCTAGAAGATTGAGGCTCAGCAATTGGGTACGCTGCCCAGCTACTGATTTAAAATAAAGGCCTTGTTTGTACGTGTGACGCTGTCTTTGCCCGTGCTCAGCATCGTTTCTGGAGCGGTGCTGTGAGGGTGCCTGTGCTACAGAGACCTGCTCACAGCTCTCGTGGCCTCAGACTGGCAAACATGGATGTGGGCAACAGCATGTCTATCATAGCCTGTACTTGGGCTATGCTCTGCATTTCCTTCAGGAGCCCAGGGTAGTGTTTGGGTGATTAAAATGAGCCATCTGCTGAACAAGGATTTGGGCATGTCAGTGTGAGCTCTGATTTAATACTGGAAACAAGCTCTATACAGCTTCAAGTATTTTCTATTGCTTCATGTGCTGAAAGGGAATTCAAACATGCTGCAGCCTTTTATAGAGGATGTGAGGGACTAGTGTAAGATATTTGTGTTTTAAAATTCAGGAATCTGCATGGCAGCATGTAATTCATCTACAGATATAGTTGCACTTATTTTGACAGTGACAGCCCTTTGCTGAGTTCAGTTATGTTAAAGGATCCCAATTCAGATTTGAATAATCTATCCCAACTCTCTGGAGATAGAGAGAAACCAAACCCACTTCATGGCTGCAGTTCCAAGATTCTGCTATATTTGAAAACTGTAATTAAAGAAATGGTGGAATATTTCATTGCAACATCCCAACATGAGTATTGAAGAATCAGCCTGTCCTCTATTTAAAACAAATAAACAGCAGTGCAACCAGGTGAAAAAAGGTGCATTTTCATTTTAAAAAGTGGCATCTCTAGCTGATGTTCAGGTCTTCAAGCACCTCTGTTGCAAGCAAACCTAATGGTAGGTGCCTGAATACCCTGATGGGGCTGGACACCATTTGTCAAGCACTGGTCCTCAAAACTCAGCTGGGCTCTGAGCACTGTCTCGAGGCCCTGGCAGCACAGGTGGATCTGTGTCCCTGGGGTGTCCTCAGATGCACAGTGGCCAGCACCCTGTGCATGCAGACACAGTGCTCTGTGCAATACCAACCTCATCAGCCAAGCCATTTATCTCACCAGGCTATCGAGGAAGGGTTTAAATTCTGCTGTTTCTGTACCCCAGGTAAAAGCTGTGCACTGCAAAGCTGGGGACACCGTTGGAGAAGAAGATCTGCTCGTGGAACTGGAATGAAAGGTTGCCTCCACACTATTGAATTAACTAAGCCTTTATTATTTTTATCTGTAAAGTAACATTAAGACAATTCAACACAGAAAACAGACAGTACTATGCACAAGATTTTATACAGGCATATTTACTGTATCAGTGGTTAAGACAGCAAACACAGATGTTAAATCTTGGCAACAGATCCCAGATTTTTACTTCCAGAAATACTTGTACATAACCTTTGTAATGCTTTGATTTTTCAGGATCAAATAAAATCAATAAAATACCATTTCTGCTTTGAAACAGGAAAAGCCTCTTTTTTAAAAAAAAAAAAAAGAAAACACAACAAAGGCCAAAATTTGATTTGTCTTCTCCACAGCAATGTCTCTGGTTTGAGGCCCCAGCCGGACTGTACAGAATGGCTGGCAAGAATGAAAAATTAACCACTGAGCAAACTGAGCAGTTCTCCTTTACTCTGTATAAGTGCTGCACAAGTACCACCAATGGCTTAAATTCTGATCAGATTTAGTTTGAATTGGGATATATATTTATTGAATTATTACTTATTAACTAATAATAAATTATTATATAATTACTTATATTTTAAATACTTCTATATTATTATATTTTTAATGCTTTGTATAGATTGGATTTAAATTACAGTTTAGAGGCTTTATTTTGCTAGTGCAGATATTTGTCATGTATTTTCATTTAAAGTTGTAAGGGAATTGTCTTCTTATATTCAAACTCCATACTCAATTTCCCCACCCCCATCTTCTTGATACTGATTACTGGATGCCTTTACAGGAGCTGGCACTGTTCTCAGAGGTCTTCAGCTGCCCCAAGGTACTGCTAAGAGCATGTGCTGTCCCTCAGACCAGGCCTCCTCCTGAATGCTTACAGGAAAGGGAGACAAAGGGACCTTGGCCACTGCCCCAGAGTGGAGCAGGCCTGCTCTCATTTTCTTGCCCAGGATGTGCAGTGTCCTGCTACTTCCCAGAAAGAAACCCTCTGGCCAGAGGTGCCTGGGCCCTTTACTGGAAGGTGAAGGATGAAAACAGTTGGTGACAGGGCTGGTGATTCATGTTCAACCAGGAAAGTTTGATTCTGCTTAAAACTTCTGACTGAAGAGGCTTTCTTCCTGTTATTGAGACACTGCTAATTAACTACATCACATGGCTGAGGGGGAATGTGTAATTCAGGGATCTGCTTAGAGAATTAGTTTATAAAACTCATCAAGATGAGGAAGGAGAGTGTTTGGATAGTACCTGTCTTTCAGGAAAATTAATGTTTTTGCAGTTGGAGAAACTGAGGCAGGCACCCTGCAGATCTCCTTCCAAGTCTCCTTACTGCCACCTTACCCCTTCCCAAAGGAGCACAGTTCAGTCTCTGCAGGTTGCCCTAAACAGACAAGTACTGTAAAGAGACACAAGTATTCTACCAGCAAGTTACTTGTTTTGCTTATTGCAGCAACTTAAAAGCTTTTCTAAATGAGATGCAGCAGTGCCTACTACTGCTAAAGTTTAGGCTGATTCCCTACCCCGGATCTCCTCTGGCCATCACAGGGCTACTGGCAGTGAAGCAAAAGTACAATATTGTTCTGAGTTGTATCCTTGCTGCATTTGATGGTACTTTGGCTCACTGCATGGCATACAATGCCTGCTCCCCTCCCTTTGGCAGCTTTACAATCTATCTGTACCAAACACTGCAGCTGAAGAAAAATATAAGGCACAGGAGTGTAACAACAGAAAGCCATGGTTTTTCCAGATTGTACAGAAACCAGCACAGTTGGTTGGGTCAAGAGGACAACAGACTTCTTTAAATATATTTTTCGCAATTTAAATGTTGCAATAATCACAATACAGGTCCTTTGGATATTTTTATAATGTATATACAATTCCCCCCCTTTAGGAAACTCAGTTTGCATATGGTTGGAAGTTCTGCATTAAAATGCTTGGCAAAAAGTCACCTTGACAGTAAGTGCTCACAATGGCTCCAGTGTAGATTAGCTTTTTCTGGTCCCTAACAGCCCCCAAAACAGACAGACACACAAACACAAACACACACACACACACACACACACATCCCCAAATCCTACAGTCACACAGTGAACAGAAGCAGAACCCAAAGTGCTTAGAATATAAAATTAAAAATACAGTTTTAAATGTAACTCTCTTCTATTCTCTCAGTATTTCTTGACAATGCCTTTTAAAACTAAACATGGTTTAAAAATACACCTTTCCAGTTCAGAAAAAAACCCATTGCAATGAATAATCTTTAAGAATAATCTTTACATTTTCTCCAGCAATTTCCTATTTGTCTAGAAGCACCAAGTTATCTGATTAACTTTCCCTGTTTACATGCAGTAGCCTACTAAACCCATTACAAGTCAATATTCAATAGGAGTTGTGCTTTACTTTGCAGACATTTAAATCAGTTTCAAATTTTGTCAATTCAGGGGAAAAAATTAATCCATTCCTCTACCTTTCACTGACCTCCATTATTATGCACCAAGGCAAAGGGGGAAGTTGAGGGAAGAGTTAGACTCCAGACCTGGTGTGCGTGTGTGATTATTTTACACCTGGTGCAGACCCAGTTACCTGCAGCAGGCTGGGGGGCCAGGATGACACTGCCTGCCTGGGGAGGAGTCTGCAGCTCCGGGCCTACAGGACTGCATCACTAGCGCCAAGGCTCCTGGGTTGGGAAGGTTACGAGAGCTCCTGCATTTAATAACAAGGCATTACAGCTTTCCTGGAAAGGTTACCGAGCAACACGTGCGTGGCGCTATGGCTGCGGCCAGGCCGGCCCCTGCCGTCCCTATTCCCGGCTTTCCCGCAGGACGTAGGCCAGGCCGTGCTGCCCCGAGGAGTCGTAACTGTCATAGTAGGGGAGCCCGACCCACTCGGGCGGGAAGGTGGCCGTGCTGTACACGAAGCACTCCAGCACGCCGTCGGCCGCCGCCCGCGCCTCGCCCGCGCCGCCCTTCCCTTCCCACTCCACCACCTGGATCCTCATCAGGGTGCGCTGGTACATGTCTGGGCAGCCTTCGAACTCATCCAGGAACTGCAGCATCTGCTCATCCACGGAGTAAATCTCCCCGGCAATGTGGTGGCCTGTCCCCGGGATGTTCAGCATGTAAGGAATATTGTATTTCCCTGCAATCACCAGCGGGTACTTCTCCACCGTGTGGCCCCTTCCTTGGAATTTCGCCAGGCCTTTGGCCGTGTTGATCATGTGCTTGTAGTTGGGCTGGCCCTTCTTGAGCGTGCCGTAGACGAAGACACGGGCCATGGTACTTGCAAAAGCAGCTGGAAGACAAAGAGGTTCATTACCCACAGGGCCAGTGCTCTGGAGAGCCACGGCCCTGCCAGGGCACTGCCTGCACAAAAGGCTGTTCTGGCACGTGCAAAAGTGGTCTCGTAGTCCTGCACCGCATTTAAGTATCATACTCAATTCAAGTATCTTGAAACTTTTCAGACAACTGCATCAGTGAAAAACAGAGACTGGAAAAGTCAGCCTTTCGCAGTTCTTTGCTGTAACCAAATGACATTCTCTAAAGAATCCCAAACATCAGCCAACATATCCCTCACCCCCAGGAAAAGTTCTAAATCTTACTTTTTCTCTCTCTCACTGTTATGGGAGCTGTGCTGCAGCAAGTGTGTGGTGTCATGGTCAGTGACTCCCCAAAAGCAAGGGTAACCTGGTGTGGAGTCATCTCATGGATGTGCTGGTGCATTTGCAATAATGCCAGCATCAAGGTCCTGCTTACTGAGTGACAGACAAATGCTGAACAGCAAGCTGTGGGGCCAAGGGAGAAACTGGAAGCCAGGGCTGCTGGCAGCGAAACCAGGTAAAGCTGTGTTCCTCCTCTCTTCCCCACACAAGTGTTAAATCACCTCAAGCAGCTGGTCTGCACATCTGTGAGCCCCCTCTTGAAAACAGACCCTGAACGACCATTTGTTGTGTCTATGAGCATGAAATACTCAAAATTGGTTTGAATGGGGTAAAAGACTGGCTTTACTGAAACATAACGGGGGGGAAAGGTACCTTCATAGTTCCTGCATTATTTTTTCACACTGTGCTGTGTTTGTCCTCCATCATTTCTGCAGGGTAGAAGCAGCTCTTGCACTGTGATGTTTTCCCACATTTTTCCTGTGGTCACTGACTGGGCAGAGGCTGCCTCATCCACAGTAGTCATCTGGCTGGGCCAGACACCCAACATCAGAGGAGCCTGTGCAGCTCCTCTTGGAAAGAGTGTTATTAAATAATGTATTTCAAGTTTAAGAAATATTTAAAAAGAGACTGGAAGTAGAAATTTAATCTATTTTTTGCAATTTACTATTATTTTAGTAAACTTAGGTTTGGTCAGTTATCCTAAAGGGTGTGTTGCTCGCTGAGAACAGTGTCATTTAAAAATCCTCAGTAGCCAAGCAATTTCCCCTTTGGTGAAGCAAACAGTTTTTCTCTGTATCAAAATACAGCTTTCCAAGCAAAAACAGTGTGTGCCTTCATTTACTGGCAAACTACTTTCACTTAGGGGAATAAGAACACACTGATTTTTTCCCTGTATTTTATCAGATATACTTCAGAGTAATTTATCCTTCATTACATAAACGAGCTTTTTTCTTGGATGCAGCTCATTCCCTCACAATAAAAAGAGCATTAATATTCAGTCGGCCCGAATCTCTTTTATAAGAAAAATCATTACCTTTCAGATTGTGTTTTGAATAACAAACACAGATCCTTCAGGAAGAAACTTGTCCCAGTGGGGATTGAGAAAGGATCAGAGTTAAGCATTGAAACATGCAATTAATTCCCATTAGGGGATTAGGCCACTCGTGTTCACTTTGAATCAGAAAAATGAATTGTGAATTAAATTGTTCACAACCAAGAGGTTACTTGTCAGAGTTAATAAGTTAAAAAATAAAAAGGGAAACCTAAAACGCACATAAAAAGCTCTATAGTGAGTGGTGCATCTGTAAGGAAAAGGTACGCTTCATTTCCATTAAACAAAAGCCCTGTCCCTACTGTACAACTGGAGACAGGCTTCCAAAAAGTTCACAGAGAAGAGTGTCACCATTTCCTGAAACTGGTGAAAACAACTTCCCTGTTCCTGATGGCACAGCAGCTGGCTGTTGGGAAACATCACCCATTTAAAGAAAGGCGCCCATCATCCCAGTGCAGAATTCAACAGCAACAAAGGAACTTGCTCACCCAGGTCTGGGCAAGTGTTTCTGATTTAGCCTTTGAGCAGATTGATTCAGCAGGCAGTACAAACAGAGGTGGAGAGGGAAGCTGGAGTTACAGCCACAGCTCCCTGTGGCACTTCTGTGCCCCACAGTGGCCCTGTCACTCACGCTGGATGGGCTGAGCACAGAGACTTCTCCTTCTATTAAAAAAAACCAACAACAAAGCGAAGCCCAGCCCTCCAGCCAAGGAGGGATTGAAATAAACTTGGTGGTAACATTTCCTGATCACTGCTCCATATAAATAAGACATACACAATTTGCTGCACAATAAATCTGGTCTCCAGTGTGCTGTGTGTTGTGCTGCAGAAAGGCTGTAGGTGTATTAGCATCACTTAAAGCACTCGCAAATCCTGGGCTTTTAAAAGAGTTTTAGCCACCTTGTGGCAGGAGAGCACAGAGCAGAATTGTATTTGAGGGTCATTTCACACTGCTTCCACTAAGCAGCTGAAAAGAGTTACAGATGGCACCCCCTTGCTGAATCACCAACAAGAAGTTGCCTCTTCTCACTTAATGCAGTTTGACACTTCTTACCGTCACTAAACCACCTAAGAGGAAAAGAAAACCCGCCAAAAACCAAACAAAACCCGCTCAGACTTATACTGAATATTAGCTGCCAGGACAAAACAAACCCATTCAGAAAGTACTTTCATGAAATATTCATACCAGAATCATGAAAATTTAATGGCATGGAGAAACACGAGTGAAATTTGTACTTCATCTTGGCAAACTATTTCTTTTAGCTATGAAAGATGACCTGCCAGATCACTTGTAGGATCTGTAAACTAGTCACTTCATCAGGCAAGATGCAAAGATCAGAAAATACAGGAACCATTTCAGCATCACACAGGTAGGTGGTGCTGGGTGAAAAGTGGCTCACAACCGGTGCTAGCCAGGAGCCCGGGTGCTGCTCACCATTAGTGCAGGCAGGGCAGCAGCACTGTCTCCACAGCCACCCTCACCCACCAATGGAGCTCTGCGTCAGGGCTTTGGTTTTTGTTGGAGCCCAACAGCTCCAGCAGGGTGAGAGAAGGGTGGGTGGCCATGGAGCCAGTCGCTGGCTCACTCACCCTGCACTCACAGATGAAGCTGCAACCAGGCTCTTTGCTCCCAAGTTGTTCCCAAAATAAGACCTTGCTCCCCAAGTGGCAGCAGCAGCTTTGGCAAAAACCACCTTTTTTTTATTTTTTTTTAATTTTTTTTACCACAATTCAGACAATTAGAGGACCCTACCAGCTTCTTTTAAAAATGAAGCATGGCCTCAGAGCTGTGCATTACACTGGCTCCAGGGCTGTTTGCAATCATGCTCTCAGTGGGTTTGGGAGAAGAAATTTCAACAAAATAAAACCTAACTCAGAAAGTATCCATTTCTCTCACTCCATACAGTAACATTATTTTCCCTTGAGAAAAATTCTCTGCATTGGCTCTGTGACCAGATATAGTTACACATTAATTCTTCAGAAGTTTCTTAAAAACTGTAGGAAACAGGTGAAAAAACAAAATGCCTTGAACTTTAAACTTGAGCCCAGTCTGTTTGAATGAAGGGAGTTTTAAGGTCACTCTTCACTCAATGCTAACTTTCAAGAAGGACTAACATGCCAGAGAGGACTCCTGGGACCGCATCCTGTTGGTCCTTTGATGCTTTCATTTTGTTGCTTGCTATTTTCTTTATAGCACAGACAAGGGCTTCCTGCCTGGGCCGACCCCTTCCCAACCTTGCTGAATACCTCTGAAAAAGTTAATGGCAAGACACCTTTCTTACATTAACCACAGAGGCACCAGAGAAACGATGGCTCCTTTGAAATTAAGAGGTTGTGGTCTCCTCGCAGCGGTCACCCGCTCCAAAACCGTGAGGCGCTGGTTTGTGAAAACAAACAAGAGTATTGGAGTAACCAGGGCCATGCTGGGGCTACTGGGCACTACCTGAAACTCCACTTAAACTTCTTTGCAGATTCCTTTCATTTCTTCCTTGGATAACTCACATCCCCAAACCAACACTCCTGTGCTTAAACTGGAGTATCTTGTGAGTGTCTGCCAGGAGGCAGAGTGAGGATGCCCTTGGGACAGGCATCAATCACAGCACTGCTCACATGCTTTGTGCCCCTCTGTCATCAAAAACATTTGCCTTTTGTCTGTTTGAAAACATTCCAAATCACTTTCAACTGTATTGCATAGAGAAAATGTGTTAGATTTTATTGCTTATAGAAAGAGTTTAATTCCCAAAGTGACTTTTAGAAGGTCTCAAAGTAATAAACAGATAAAACCACCACATGCAAAAAGATGATGGGGATGGAATGCAGAAAACACACTGGACACAACATTAGACTGATTAACAGGCCAAATTTCTGGAGAGTGCAGAGACAGGAGGGGATTGCCAGCACATCGGGACAAGAAAAGGCAAATGAAAAAAACAGAAGCTCAGTGGATGTGGACAAACTGAGTTGAGAGGAAGGATGGGAAAGCTGTCACCTCAAGAGAAAATTATGTAAGTATTGACTGTTTTGTCCTAATATCAAGTCATGTTGTACAAGTTTCACTGAAATCTTGGGACCTCAATTCAGAAACCTGTGGACTACAAAACTGTTTAGAAAGAGCTCAGGGCAGAGCACTGAGTCCAGAACTGTTCTACTTTGGCCAAGAATGAACCAGCAGGAGCTTAAATAGGAGCTGATGAGATGGGGCATAATCACCCACAAATATGGGTAAAGGTTTTAAGAAGTGACAGTTGATTCTCTGCATACATGTAGCCAGCCAAAATTTTTTGCACACAATCATTAACAACAACCATAACAACAACCATAACAAATGACCCCAAAAAAACTTGAGGGCCAAGTGCCCTCTATCTTAGGGTGGTCAACAAGATACCTCAGCATCACAGCACAAGAACAGGACAAGGCAACATTGATGCATTTCTAGAGTTGGGTCCAGACCCTCCCCAAGTCAAAGTGATGAGCACTGAGTGTTGTGCTGTGTAGATGCCTTTTCTTCCTGTGAGCTCTCACGCCTGGTTTTGTGTCAGCAATGGCAGCAGCAGCACGGAAGGCAGCCCCAGGCAGTGACTCCACGTGTGCGCATGAGGCCAGATCACTGTGGGGTCTTTCCCTGATGCCCGCTTGCTTCATCTTCCTGACTCAGGGGGCTCTGTGCACCTCCTCAGTGCCACCAGATACTTTTCCAGTGTTTACTCTCTTGATGGCTGACAAGTCTACATATATTTAACAAACCAAGCAGCACTCTTTACTGATTCTCCTATGGCTTTCTGACATAAGCAAACTACACCTGAAACATTTAAGAACAGACAAACGATGAATTTATATAGAGAGAAAAACTGCATCTCCTCCTTTGTTCACACTCCATTCTCCCCAAGCCTTTTTGAGTGTATTGAGCAACACACTGATGTTTCAGAAGAACATTGCAATACCTCAAGCATCTTAGTCGTGAGTGCCAACTGAGGTGTGTTTACTGAAAATGAATAAACAGTGTGGAATCCTTGAAAACTTGTTCAAACTATCATGGATGCTTGTCTTAGAGAAAGACAAGAGACTAGATGGCTTCTCAAAATCCCACTCAAGCATGGAGGGTCCTTACAATGCAGTTTTGTGTACACTACAATTAATTTAAATTATATACACAAAAATATCTTTGCACTTTTAGCATAGGTGTTTACACTGTTGTAGCTACACAACAGTAAGGGAAAAAAACAACTCACAAGAATGGAGCATATGCTTTAAATGCCAGACTGCTGTTACAGGAGAAAAGTAGAAAAACAACTTTTGATAGGGCAGCCCTGTTTATGCCATGGTGAATTTGAAGTGGTTTCCATCATTGAGATGCAGAACAGAGCCCAGAGTTTCAAACCGCCGACATCCTGAAACTGGGGACAGAGCCTGCAGCTTGGACGGGTTCCCTGCGGGGTCAGCACATTAATTTACATGCCAATACCCGGAGCGGTCAGCTCCTGTTTTGAGAAGATCATCCCGGCCTGTGGAACACGGCAAACACTTGGAGTACCTAAGCATGGGAATGTATTTCCCTACACTGAAAGGATGGCGAGAGAGAGAACGGGAAGCGAGAAAAGATGAGGTCTTGTGTGGGATCGTGAGGTGCCTTTCCACAAAGGAAATGAGGGAACAGCTGCACAATGATCCTCTGTGAGGAGGGGAGAGGTGCCCAGGTCATGGCCCAGCACCGTCCCTTGGGAGTGCGACCCAGCCTGGAAGGGAGATGTTTATAAAGCCCCATTGTTGAGCAAAAGCATCCTCCCACTGGCAAGGGCCTGTGGCTTGGGAAGCCTTTGCTCCTACTCCGTGGAAGTGCCATGGCAGGGGCTGCAGGCAGGAGAGGCCCTGCCCAGGAGAGACCCAGTGGGGCCTCTTGGGGCTCGCTCTGTGGCTGGCTGGGAGGGCCAGTAGCTGGACATCCTGACAGAATAGAGGAGGCCACTCCAACCAGCAGCTCCATTGGTGGTAGCAGGATGTCTCCCTGGGATGAGTCAAGGTGCCTGAGCCCTGCAGCACCATGTGGAAGGGTCCCTGCAGTACAATGCTCCTCAAACCTTGATAAAAACCAAAGGAGAGCACAGATGTTCAGGGAACAAAATGTGCTCTGCTAAATGTGCCAAAGAGAAAAATCCAGGTATATATCCCAACAGTGTACATTATACTGTAGTATTTTTCCTTCAGAAATGGCTACATACTCCAGTCCAGCATGGACTAGTTACTGAAATACAAACCTTTGACCAATGTGCCAGAAATTAAACATCAGAAAAACTCAAAAGACTGTTTTTTTTTAACACACAAATCCTGGGGAGCTATGGGCTGCTTTAAATGATCAAAGAAAGACAATCCATATGCATTTGCTACAAGGATTTTCTACACAGAGGCATGCTTTGCTTGTGAAGTGTTAGTGGCCACCAGATTTAAATGCAAACACAATTTTAAATGTACCACCAGAAAGGGTACAGATAGTGTGGGATAACAGCCAAGGATATTTACTCTGAAGCAGGGTCATAGAAATTTTGTGAGGTTCAGAAGGAGTAGTGGACAATAAAGTATATCTATACACACAGAAGTTACACTAATAGTTATGCTTTTTCATTTGTATGTATGCCACTAGGTAGCAACAGAAGGAGGAGAGGCCCTCCTTGACATTTACAGGACCAGAGCTGAGGTTACTAAAGGTGCACAGAAGCTCTTTTTTCTTTAAGAAGGAAGCCTTATACCATTCTTTCAGTGTATGAATCAAATTTGTGGAAGAGCATAATATTTAACATGGGATACTGGTACAAAATAAATCAGCTCAACAGGCTGCTCAGGGAACTGGTGGAGCCACCATCCCTGGAGGTATTTAAAAGATGTGTAGATGTGGTTCTCAGGAACGTGGTTTACTGATGGAGTTGGTAGTGCTGGGTTAACAGCTGGACTCCATCTTAAAGACCTTTTACCAAACTAAGTGATTTTGTGATTCTATTATAATTCACTGCAGTTATTTTATTTGTCTTACTAATTAAATGTATATGCAAGTCTTACATTGGTAAGCTATCTGGTAGTTTTATTTAACAAAAGGATTTTTAAAGTGAATTTCAGCTTGTAACTTAATTCAAGTCAGAAATAAAAACCCAATCCATATCTCAGCAACATATCTCTTCCACCATTTTCTAATATAATAAAAGGCAAGAAAATACAAACCAAAACAGGACATCAAATGAAAAACTACAAAGAACTACAAACAGATGTTCAGAATTAACTTCAATCCCACTGAGGCATATCACTCCTCTTTAGAAATTAGTAACGAGTTTACTACAGAACAAGTAAGTCACAGATCATGATGAGAAGAGAATTAATGAGTTATTTCAACTGTCCTGGTCTTGATTTTTGGTCTCTAAGAATGACTTGCAAATTCCTGCAATGAAGTCTGAAACACGCCTCATGTCCTTCTTCAATAGGGAATGCATCCTCATCCCAAAGTAAATACATTAACTGGCCTCCTCTCTTCTACACAGAAGAAACAAATGCATATTCTGGGGACATCCAAAATAGACAGAAATTGCACTTAGCAAGGCACTGGAATATTTGCTTTCAAATCCATAAGATATACTGACCAAACTCAAATAAAATTAAATGTTTATTTTCTGGTAAAGAGTGGTTTGGTCTCTTTAAAAAAAACAGGTTTTATAATCTAATGCAAAATTTAATACAGGTCTGTAAGACCTGTATTTACTGAAAAATGAGGAAAACCAACTACATAATCCCTTAAATCTTCTCATGCAGCCACAAGAGTCTCACAAGAATTACTGATGGAAATAATTCCCTATTTCTACATATACATTTGCAATTGCAGATAAAAGCTATTTTAGTGTTATGATGACACATAGAATTTACTCTAATTCAAGGTCTCCTTGCCCGTTTTCCCTCCAGAATGCTTGGATGGAAGCTTTAATGAAGGACATCTTATAGCAAGGGTAAGACTGTTACAGGATTACATAATATCTGTCTTAATTTATATCAGTCAATTATTTACAAATAAAATATTTACATAAATGAAAATGGCTTTATACATGCTCTGCAGCCTCTCTTCAGTGACCTTTGAGAAAGAATTTCTGATAGTAGCTTGATAAAGGAAGAAGAACAGAATTAAGTGCTGGAAGTAAATGAGAAGGGGATTAATAAAATAAAAAAAATACGCAATGTGGTTCTGAATGCAAAAAAAGCCAGGCCAGGGTCATTAAACAACTTACTCTGACAAGGATAACACAGTGAGCTTGGAGTTCATTATTTAATAATCAGTTAAAACATCTCCAGACCAAGTCATAGGGAAGAACTGTCTATGAACAAGGAGTAAGTTAAGGGAAGATTATAATGGACTATATTAAAATAAGTGATAATCACAGACAAAATTACCAGTCATATTCCTCAGGAATCAGTGTTGTTTTATTTCTTAGTCATCATACTACAGATATTAGCTGTGTGCCTACCACATCTGTGTGTGATGCATCCAGAAGAGCATCATTTCATGCTACAGCCACATGAGATGGCCTAAGAACTGTGTAATGGAAGTAAGATGGCTTTTAATGATACAAAGTGCAAGACCATATGCTTGGGGACCACAGACAAGAGCTTCTGGGGCACTCATCATTTGAAGGCAATAAAGGAATCAGAATCTCTCAAGCTGGTAAGGGACACAAAAGAATCACAGAGTCCAACTCCCTGCTCCTCAGAGGACTGCCTAAAGCTAACCCATTTGACTGAGAGCATTGCCCAGACTCTCCTTGATCTGACAGGGTTGGAGCCGTGACCACTTCCCTGGGGAGCCTGTTCCAGTGTCCAGTCACCCTCTCAGTGGAGAACCTTTTCCTAATGCCCAGTCTGGACTGCCCCTGCTTCATCCATTTCCTTGTGTCCTGTCACAGGTCAGCAGAGAGATCAGCACCTGCCCTCCACTGCCCTCCCTGAGGAAGCTGCTGGCTGTGATGAGGTCCCCCCTCAGCCTTCTCTTCTCCAAGTCACCTCAGCCACTCCTTGTGAGTCTTGCCCTCGAGGCCTTTTACCACCCTGGTCACCCTCCTCTGGAAACACTTTAATGGCTTTTGTGAAGGATTTTACGTTTACAAACCAGGTGGTTTCCATCTGTGATACATTTCTGCATCAAGACAGCATACAGAGCAGCTGAAAAGGACCTTTTAAATTTTTAAAAATAAAATTAGCATTCTAGAGACATAAGCCATCCAAATCACTTTGTGGGCACATCAGAAGAAACTCACATACCTTAAGGCACTGAAATCTAGGAGAGTGTCCAACTACACCTATCCATCAATCTAGAGTTTATGCTGAGAAAACTGGCATGAATTAGGCAATATAACAGTATAAAATGTTCTGAATGCCTCAAGCTACATCTTAAGATGATCCAATTTAGGACTGGAGCAGGTCCCATGCAAAGGAGATTAAGCCACCATTACAAATTAGCATATCCTCTGATTAGCTTTAGTATCTCCCCACAACAGCCTCCTCACACACCCCAAATACAGACCAAAATTATGAGATAAGAAGATGGCAAAACTGGCTACATTAGCTGTCAACAGAGCAGAGCAAAGGGGATGCACAGAACCC
Organism: Ammospiza caudacuta; assembly: GCF_027887145.1. Taxonomy (NCBI): domain Eukaryota; kingdom Metazoa; phylum Chordata; class Aves; order Passeriformes; family Passerellidae; genus Ammospiza; species Ammospiza caudacuta. Next base: position 82,264,245 of record NC_080594.1, read on the forward strand.
AGCACAGAAAGGGGAACTGCCACTGTCCCCTGTCCACACCATGGGACACGAGGCAGAAGTGAATTCCTGCTTTCTCAGGGTATGCTGTGGAAATAAGAAAGCAATTCACACATGCTGCTATTTTACTGGAATCCCACTTTTCCAAATAGATCCCAAATATCCAGTGGTATGTAGAGTACCCTCCAATTCACTTCCACATGCTTTTTCAAATTCCAGTGTACAGGCTAAGTAGGACAGGGAACAGCAAGTCCCAAGACCTCTCTATCCTTCTAAGTGAAAAGTTTCCTCTTGCACTGGGATCAGCAGACATTTTCAACACAAATGAAATACAGCAGCACAACTGATATACAATATAAAAACCAACTGCTCTTCCTGTCAGCAATTTTGCTCCTACTAAAATAAATTGGCAAGCACCACTTATAATTTATTTTTATGCCACAAATAAAGAGAACAGCCTCCAGTAAATACAATCAGCACCACACTTTTAAAAACAGACTGCTTGCACTGAAAGGTCTTGGCTCATAGCAAATACAGCTTGGGAGTTTCAAGAAGTAGTTCTGGATGAACACTGGTACACCCTCACACCAAATGCATTTGACAAGGAAAAACTGGAATAAGAAGGGGCAATCTTACAGATTAACCAAAAATTGTAATTTTGGAGTTAAAATGATGCTACCTGAAAAATATTGACGATAAGCATTATTCACAGGGTATTGAAAATGCACAAAACATTATTAAATAACTTCTTAGTCCATGTTTGCCATAGGAAGTTATGTTTCAGTTGTTGAATGAATCAATCAGTGCCTTCCCAGTGCCACTCTCCCCACCAAATACTGCTAGACTTGGGCAACTCCCAATGCCCACACACAGGAATAATGTTATTATTCTGAACAGCATTTCTCCCAGACTTGACAGTATCTAGGGACATCTGGAAATCTCAGTTAATTTCACTTCTGCATTCCTTAAGCAAACACTCACTTAGTGATGCTAATTAACTGAGGAAAAATTAAATAATATAATTAGAGAGCCAGATGTAAATCAAGAAACAGTATAATACTTCAAACACAGAAAGAAGAGAAATCATACAACATTTTGTCTTTTTGATATGACTTTAAAAGACAGGTAATGATCAAATAACCTCTGACTTTGCACATGAATATTTCTTTCAAACAGACAAATGACTGGCAAATTACAAACCCTCTCTAGCTCACCGTTTACCCCACAGTAACTATCAATTAGTAAAGGCATGCTTCTGAATACATAATGCATTACATTTTTTACTTCCAACACCTGGTGTCACCAGAATAACACCATATATTTCTAAAACGCTCTGCAGTGGTGTGTGTGTGTGCGCTTTGATTTTAGGGCAGTGATACTTCAAAGGAAGTGGAATTGTAGAAAATTATGGCAAGCAATGCACACAGATTAATTTTTTTTTTTTTTTGTTAATTGATGCATTAGCAGTTAACTGACCATGGCAGGTCATTTTAAAAATGAGGCTCGAGGTGTCTAAAAGCCTTCATTCCTTAGACATGGTCAAAAAGGGACTGAACAAAGTGAAAATTTTGCTGTATTTCAGTATTTCAAGCAAGCTAAATCATAAACCTTTTTTCCAAAAAGCACTTTAACTGGTGATTTCCTCTACACCAGAATTTTGCTAAGTGCAATCAATTTTTGTAAGGGCTAATCAAGACCCTTCTGTTCAGTCTAGGGCTGCATTAATTGGTTATTATTACAGTTCCCCCGAGAATAGACAGAGGGGAGCGATTTTGATTGATTATTGCTTGGAGCTCCCCAAGACACTAAAGAAAAAGTTGAATACCAAAGAAAATTTAATTAATTTCAGTGTCTCCTTCTTCCCACTCTATCAGCAAAATAGAGCTGATAAAAATTGACAAATTAAAGGGAAATGAAAAGAGCCAGAACTGGTGACCCTGTATTTTTTTTTAATGAGAAAATAATGCATTTATTTGCTCTAATATTTAGATAACGGGCACAAGAAAATGAAAACTTTCTCAGCTTTTGATGCTTATTCCAAAGCCCAAATGGAATTATGGCTGGCAGTTAGATTAACTGATGTAAGATTTAAGTTGTATTTTTCTTTTAATACAGCATTACAAATAAATCAGTGAAAGAATCCTGAACTCTTGGGAAAAACAAAAGTCATAAGCTTGTTATTCAAGAAAGATAGAAAACACTCCATTATAACATACAAATGCAGTATTTAGGAATCAAAAGGTTTAGGAGTCTCTGTTTTGGCAGAAAATTCTGTATCAGCAAACGAAGGAAGATGTGATCTAGATTATTATGATTAATTTTTTAAAAACTTACTCAGACTGACACTTCCACTAATTATGCCTGGGTCTCCTGCAGCAGACTTTCCAGAAGTCATATTGTCCTTCAGTACTTTTTCAGTTAAGGTAGAAGCATTTCCACAGGTACAAGTTTTCAGGTTTTAGTGCAATCGCTGTGGATTTTAAAGCTAGAACAGAAAGCTAACTCTGATACAGGAATTAATTTCAGGTGAGTGCATTTCTAGGCTCCACAGACAATCCCTATGGATTGGAGGAGATCCCTATGTGTCTACAAGGCATTTACTACCTCTAGGCTGATCTGTGGGGCCAGGTTTTTGATGACAGGCTTCCAGATCCCCTAAAAGGAAGACAGGCAAGCAATACAACCTTGAATAATGGTATCAAATAACATCAGCCCATAAAAAGAATAAAAGAGCATGAAGAGCAGGAAAAAAGCTTACGCTTGGGAAAAGAGATGCAAGCCATTAAGAAAAAGTAGCTCTTCTCCTCAATGCTTGATTTAAACAGATGTTAAGATAAATCAGTAATTTTTAAGAGACAGCCTAAGCCTGGTGGGTTAACCAAGTTAGACAGGTTTTACAGGTAAGTTGTATTTATTATAACACCACCACTTGTTTGCTTCAGCATTTCAGAACACAGATCCTCCAAAGCAAAAAAAAAACCCCAAAACCAAACACCAGTAGTTTTCTGTAAAACAAGGTGTTGTTTATTTTAGGACTCACTAGCCCCTTATTCCTTTTTTAAAAGGGAAAAATAGTAATAATAACAAAAAAGACCATAGAGCACCCCTTTCTCCCAAAAGATACAACTATTCAGGGATCACTGACTCAGAATATGCTTATGTGCACAGAAGCAGAAGGACAATTGGTAAAGTAATACTCAGGTCACAAAGGTTTATCTGGAGCTGCTCAGCAGAGTGGCCTGGTGTGTCCTCCACCACAAGACTGCCCAGGCAGACCTAGGGGACACGGCTTGGATGGAGTTACACCCTATTTCCAATGTCAGCTCCTATGGAAGAAAGAAGGGATGAAGACCTTTTAGTAATAAAACCTAATATTTAGAGTGCACATAGAGGCAGTTTCTCATCTCTACTACTGGTAAGATGTGCAGGTGCTGAAAAGAAATCATCTGAAAATCATCTGTCTAGATCCATAGCAGTTACTTTGTTTTGACCTTGATAATGCTCATGATACTCCCACAAGCAAGCCAGAAAAACACAATTTAACAAGAACTGGTGGTATTTAGACGAAAAAACCCCAAAACACCAAACAACCCCCTCCAAACAAACAAACAAAAAAAACCCACAAAAAAACCGAACTCCAAAACTGCTTAGAAAGACTAGTTAGTATTTATCAGCGGTGAATCTCAAACTGGACATATGCTCAGGATTTTTTATGCTCATTCCAGCAGTAGGGAAGCACCAGTAATGAAAATACTGAATGATGTGCACAAGGCTAATGAGACAGTCACAAGCCCCTGCACGACTGCTGCTCTGCAGCAGCTGTTCAGGTAAGGCTAGAACAAAGTTCTAAGATTAAGCCAGGAATAATCAACCACATAAAATCTGGGGAAAGATTGGTGTAACAGCACTTCCACAGAAAGAAATTTGACATGTACAATGATCATGAAGTCAACAAGAGTCAACAATGTGGTAGGGCTAGAAAAAATATCCTGCTCTAATCTGGCCATAAATTGAGTAGTACACCCAGCCTTGAGCACGACATGTAAAGAACAGTGATCAGCTGGACAGAGAGAACAGTCACAGGTCAGGAAACCAAAATCTACAGAAGAAAACAACAGAAATGAAGAGCCTGTACTATGATCACTTCTTTTAGAGAAAATAGCATCCTGCCTTTAAGAATATGAAATCATACTGGAGGAGAAAGAAGCTGTAAGCTTCTTTCCACATCTGCTTTAACAGAAGATCCAATAAGCTCAAATTCTGAAGATGGACATTAGAAAGACTCTCCACCTCCTGATAAGCAGGGTGCCCAGGAAGAGTGTAGATAACTAAGTTAGGAATCCTTCAGTACTGCCTATCCTCAGCAGGACAGCAAACCTCCATCAGAAATAACACTACTGCTGCAAAACTTGCCTTTTGCCAAGGAACTGGATGAGACAATCTCTTATTCCTCCTTTTAAAGTAAACATAAAAGGCAGTTTGAATCATATGCTAGACATGGAAAGGAACACTGGACTCATGAAGACTGCAAGAGACCAATTCTGAGGTTCAGTCAGTACATTCCTGATACCTCAAGGAGAGGTTTCTAGTATAGATTCCACTCCCTGCCTCTTTATAGATGGTACATTCTACAATTACTTGATTTTTGAAATTTACTTTCCCAAACAGTAATAACCCTGAAAAGCAGATGAAATGTTGGATTCCCAACCCTTCTTACTCCATGCAGTGCCTCCTAAATACACTCAGAGATATAATCCTGAGGTGCTACACTGAGTGCTTTCTGACCCCATGAATCTTGCATTGCTTTCTGCACTGTGATCTAGCTTCAAAAGGCCAAACAAGACCAAATGGGACATGGGTTAGAGCCCTTGGGACAAAGGGCATGAATCTAATTTTTCTACTTCCGAGGAGATCACAGAATCATAGAATATGCTGAGTTGGAAGGTGCTGCCAAGGATCCTTGTGTAGAACTCCTGGCCCTGCACAGGACACCCCAACAATCACACCATGTGCCTGAGAGCTTTGCCCAAATGTCCAAATGCCTCTTGAACTCAGACAGGCCAAAGACAGAGCAGTGCCAGCCCAGCAGTACATCTATGGCTGATAAAAGCACCTAAAGAAGGCAAAGTGCATGAACAACCTAAGCCTCTGACACCACTGCCTCAAGAACAGATGCACAGCTCCCCAGTACCATGCCCACTCTGAAACTTCTGCTCCCCAGGTACAAAGCTACACACACTTGTGCCTTGAGGCTTCCTGGTTTACTTACTATACATAAAGGCCACTATAAATCTGAGTCCACAAAATAATCTTTCTGGTTGTATCTATTTTTCATCTCAAAAACTGTTTTTAGTTCACAGATATGACAGATCTTGATCCCAAGCAGTTCTGAAATAACTGCTATTTAATAAATATTAAAAAATATAACTTATATTTTGTTTATAGGCATATAGTTTTTATTTGTTCTATTGATAGCATGCTGGTGAGATACATCACTTTGATATGGTACCATTAAAAATCTATACCCTCACACAGTTTTCCTCTAAGCTGCTGATGTGTCAACTGTAGATAAGAGACACTGCTATTTTTCTAGATATACAATAAACAATCTTACACACACATTTGTTTATCCATTGCATATGTGATTCACAGGTAAACTACAGCACACACATATGAGTGTAATCCACAGCAGTGTCACAGGTTTCATCAAAAACAACAATGTAAGCTAGTACACATTTCTTAGACTGCTAAGTGATTGTATCATGGTAGCTCAGAAAACATGCTACAAAAGCTGCATCTGCAGCAGCTTTGCCCACAAGACAGAAATAATGAGAGTTGGGATCCAACCAGAGCTGTCTAAGTAAACACTAAATTGTGTGTGCTGTTAGTACTGCAGAGTGTTCACACATCACAAAAGGAGAAGATTACTGGGGAGTTTATTCCCATTAAGAGACAAAAATCATCAAGCTTAAAAGAGACTGTTTCACTGTCACTGAAATTATTTCCTAACACTCTTCCCCAATTAAACTCCCAAAGGATCACTAGTACGTGAAGTGAAAACTCAGCTGATAATGTAGTTGTGTGCTGATGGTTTAATGGGCTGGCACAGAGAACCACAGAGGGGTAGGGCAGATGTCAAATAAATAATCCATCCCATATAGAATCTCAAAAATAAGCCAAATAGATTAAGTTTTGACATATCTAACATCAAACCAAACTACCTGATGTGGCAGGAGGGACAGAAAGACAAATTATCCTAAAGGCAATGTCATCTGTTCCTTCCTTCTAGTATCATCTACCAGCTCTTGTGTCTGCTGCATCACCCTCCAGACTCTGCTCAAAATCTGGTTGCAGCAACACTGATGGTCAATCTCAAAATCTCCCCAAAAAAGTGCCCCTAAAACCAATCAAAATGTTTGACAAACCTAGAACTGAAAGGTCAATAATGGACTCGATAATTTTCTCAGTCTGTCATAAGACTGAGAACACAAAGTTATTATATCAAAAGAATACACTTAACAAAATTCAAAACTGAACTGGATCTGCATGTCAATGAATAAACACATCCTGCATTCACAATAAGACTGCTATGATAATAAACCTCTGCTAAAGACAGCTAAAATACAGAGCCTGATCTGAGTTTCCACCTAAACCAATACCAAAACAGAAGTTACAGGTTAAGACATACAGACTACAATATTACAAATTAAAGAGATTATTTTGTTATACAGAAATTATGAAGAAAATTTTTAAGTTCCTCCTGTACAAAATTAAAGATACTTGATGGCCTCCATTAATATAGTAAACTGTCACTAAGCATACTTAATTAAAAGATATAATAACTACTAGCAGTAAAAGAACAGACTAGATGAACAGATGGATCCAGATATATTTTGACCTAAATTTCTTGGTATTTTGACAAGATAAATAAAGGTAAATATAAACAAGAAGAGGAGGGAGAGGAATAACCAGCAGTCAGTATATCTCAGTAAGAAGTCTCATAGTAGAAAGATGGAAAAACCACTATCAAATCCTTTTCTTTCTCTGCTCATCTGCTTTTCTTCTCAAAGATGTTTTGTTTCTGTTAAGCAGGCTGAGGCTTCCTGTAACCACTTACATATTCACTTTACTGAGACATTAATTATGCCTGGAACCCAAATAATGAAGTAAGGCCCACTACCTTAGGACAGTTGAATCAAAAGAAAAAATTCATTAACCTGTAATATTATTTAAATCTCTTAAAGGCTGATTTTCTTTTATGCTCACTCTCTCTTGAATCTGACCCCTACCAGAGTTAATAGTTAAGAGAGCTGTTTCTATCTACAGAGTCCACAGAAGGCAGAGATTCTTCTTTCTGAGCCCTTCATATCACCTTCCCTTTGGGCACTCTCCCCAGCCAGACAGCTCCCAAGTACGTAACTTTGTGTTACTTATCATGTTTGAAATGAGCTTCAGAAAGCTTCAGTAAGATTTGGCCTGTGGCTGGATTCATATCCTGAAAGTTTTCATAGCAGGTATATTTGAACTACATCACAGCAAGGACTGCAGCCTTGGAGCAGGCTGGTGGTTTGATGTGTGAAATGTCTATGTGCATGGTAAGCATCCTGCTGGGATTTACTCCCTATGTAATTTTCAGCTAAGGCAAAATCAAGCCTGGGGCTCCACTCCATAAACTGTGTTGAAGCACTCCTCTCCATTCATATAGTTTCTCAGTTATTGGTACACTTTAGTAACACAGTGTAGGGTCAGTGCAATCTCATCAAAATTAAATTTAGTTGTTCTCCGATGCCTACATCCCATCCTAACACTTACCAAGCATGATCTCTGCACCTCACAAGCAGCACCAGATTTCTGAAGCACTGCTCCACAGTACATGAAGCCACACTCCATATGTGTGCTGTACTCCATCTCCTCTCAGTGAAAACGTTCTGGAACACTGAGCTCACACTCCTACTTATTCCACAGAAAATCTAAGTTTTGAAGGCTTCACTAAAAACTGCCTCAAAGAAGATCAACAGCAATTGATATACACTCAAACATATCTGGAAGATAACATTCATTCCAAGATTATGTTTTCTACACAGTAATTTTTAGTTATCTTTTCCCCTCCATTTTCTAGCCTCTGTAGGCTTATCCCTTCCTCTTCAGAGTTCTTATTTTGCCAGAAATAAGTTTGGGCTTAAGATGTTCTTCAAGCCACAGCTTCCCTTGAGCAGCACCTGTGCAGGTATGCAATCAGGGGAATAAAGAAATTAGTACCTATTATCCTCCTTCTATTCCTGTCAATAAATCCACAACCATCACATCTCAGCTGACAATCATGGCAAGTATATTTTTTTTCATCCCCACCAAACTACTATTGCTGAAAACTCTTTTCTTCAGTTGTCCTCAGTTCTTCTATTCACACATGCTGGTGAGTTTCTCTCTCAACTAGTCCTATCTTCTGATCTCTGAGATAAAAAATTGGAATCTACTAATTTTCTCTTAAATTTGTTACTATGGGTGCTTATGTTATTAAGTTCCTTCTCTAGACTCCTAACATTTCCCCTTTTTTTCCATGAGCTTTTCACAAAACCCATGAAGGAATTTCCAGTTTTCCTCAAGTTAAAACACTAACAAGAACCATTGTAGAATAATGTCCTTGCAGTCCAGGTGAGGTGGGTTGGCTAAATCCCCCCAATGACTACATATTCCAGCACTCATTCCAAATATTGTCATCGTACAATTTTTATTAAAAAGAGGAAAAGACATAAAAACAGAGGCCAAAAGAATGTCATCACAAAAGGGAGGCAAGAGTTAGGCAGGAGGACTAGGTCTACCTGTCATTCAGAACCACTGCAAACACCATTCCTTCAACAGAAAACCAGAACAAGACCCTTATTTCTCACTCACTACTTACAGTCTCACTTCCAAGACCATTTTTCTCAGCAATGTTTTGAAGAAAATTGGTTTGTTTCTATTTTTCTTCAAGCTTTCAGTACTATCGTATATGCAGACTGGGCCTCTCCTGATGGAAAATTATCTAACTTGTTACCTTTGATTTCTAGAGAAATCCACACATTCTGAGATCCAACCAAGAATAAAACTTTACAGAACTTGCAGTGCACAGAATCCACAGGCAATTAAAATGACATACTGATTTCAGTGGTAAAATTCAGTGTCCACACCTTAGCCTAGTTTAATGTGTAAATTAAACAACAAACACTTGGGCTCAATTAAATGGACTCAGAAAGAACACTATTAATAGCCTTCAATGAACCAGAGGGTAGCATTCACCTTGATTTCATTTCCTACAGTTCAGAATCTAGGCTGGTCACTCAGGCTTCACCATTTGGAGTAGAGAGATGTGAGGTGCATCTCTTGTCAACAACTACAAACGAAACTTAGCATTTCAAATGCAAGTCTGTTATCTTGGGAAGTAGACTAAGGGGGGCAGTGCTGAGGTACACACTCATGATTCTTATCAGTACCACGTGTCAGCAGAAACAATAAAACTTTAATTATTGAAAGTCCTGCACACAAACCAGCCTGCCCACCAGAAGGCAAAATGTACTAACTTGACATATTTCACAAGATGCACAGACAACATTTAGTACCTGAGATGCAAAGGTGGCAGCAGAGGTACAGGATGAAATCCAGGCTATCACAGAATGAGTCAAGTTGGAAGGGTGGGTTACAGGTCTCACCTCCCTGCTCAAGCAGGCTTATCCTAGGGCACTTTTACAGGATTACAACCAGATGGCTTTTGGGTATCCACAGTGAGGGAGACTCAACAACCTCTCTGGTCAATCTGTTCCAGTGCTTGGTCACCTGCACAGTAATGAAATTCATCCTTACGTTTAGGTGGAACTTCCTGTGCACCAGTCTCTGCCCATTGCTCAGCACCACTGAGCAGAACCTGGCTCCATCCTTTTGGCACTCTCCCTTCAATACTTACAGACACTGATGAGGTCCTCTCTTCTAGATGTCCCTTCTCCAGGCTAAACAGGCCCAGATACGGAGAGATACAAAAGAGAAACTATACAAGATTTGAGTCTAGATCAGGTGTAAAAGAGGTATTTTGGAGAAGAGAGAAGTGTTTTATACTAACATTCCAAAACACTACTGAAACTATGTATATTTTTTACCAGGAAGTAACATAATGCCAACAAACATTCCTAACACTTCTGGAATACCAAGTAAACAGCAAGACTTCTAGACACATGATGAGAAATGACTATCTGTATCTGCTTCCTCACTAAAAGGTGGGCTACAACCCTGACTGCTGCTGGAGCCAAGACTCAGCCAGAAGTGCAAAACAGCAGTCAAGATGATACTGTTTGGGATCGATGTTCCTTCTGATATTTCAATGTTTACCTTACATATCCTTGTCTTAGAACTCATGAATACACCTTGCTGAACAAAGCAAGCAGCCAAGGCAGCAAGCACCCTGCACTGTATTAATGGGAACACAACCAGCAGATTATGGGGAGTGACAATCTCCCTTTATGTGACACTCACTAGACCACACCTACAATACTGCACCCACTTTGGGGCCCAAAACAAGAAAAAATATGGACAAACTGCAGTGCATTCAGATAGTCATGGGCAAGAGTACTTGCCTTGTGAAAAGCAGCTCAGGAACAGCCTTTTCAACTTGAGAAGAGATGGCTTTCAACTGACCTAATAGCAGTCTTCCCATACCTGTGGTTATCCAGGAAACACAGCTAGGGTCCTTACAGCAGTGCAGGACAGAGTTGAAAAGCAGTAGGTATAAACCAAAATAAGAGAGGCACCAACTTGATGCAAGGAAAAGGGTTTTCATGATACAGACAAAAATTGAAGCAAGCTGCCCAGAGGTGTTGTGTAGTCTCTATCCCTATAGGTTTTTAAGACATGTTGGATAAAACAATGAGCAACCTGGTCTGGCCACACGAACAACCTTGCATTGAGTAAGGAGGCTGGATGAGTGACTCCCTATGTCCCTTCCAACCTGAATTTTGCTGTGATAAAAGTTGTGGGCTGCATCAGGCTACACAAAATGAGGGGAGAGAAAGAAGATACAGAGAGTTACAGTTACTCTGATATTATTTGATAGCACAATTTTTCAAATTGCAGCAGTATTCTAATACAGCTACTCTCACACAACTGAAGCTCGGCACAGGTGGGGTGATCTCCCTTGCACTTAGTAGGAACCCACAGCACTGGAAAAAAAGCAGTGCTTGAGGGAAAGGATGAGACAAAGCAATTCTACACAACCAATAACTTCTGTCAGAATGTCAGCAATACAATACTGGTAACTCTGGCTGTTAGTAAAGGTCATGAGCAATTACAGTCAAAACAGTGCAGAGAGAGGTGGTTATGTAGGTAATTTCAAAGGAAAAGAGGTGTCTTGTAAGACAGAGAAATCAGGAGTGACAGTGATATCGAATATGTTTTCTCAAGATGTTAAGAGCAAATAGCTGACACACTTACAGAAATCACAGTGGCCAAAAATCTTAATGTAAAGGCCATTCTTCAACAACACCATAATAGTAAATCAATAGGACACGATATTATCCTGTTACAGCCCATCCTTCTTTAACATTAATTGGAAGTGGAGAAAAGAGAGCTGTATCTGACATGGTCCATAAAATGTAATTAAACCTTTGCAGTGAAAAAGAGCAGAAAATTCTGGATAGCTATGGATTCTGGGTTAAGAACAGTGATTTACTACTGTCTGAACAGTTCAATTTCTAAAGAAAAAAGGTATTAAACATCCTCTTTGGAGGGACAGAATGAAAAGGGGTGTTCCATTTGCTAACTCAATGACACGAGTGGGTCCATCCATTTCCCCTGTCTCTTGGTCAATTATCTATGTAATACTTACCCTTTCTGTCAGAATACTGCAAAAAATCTATGGAAGATGAGAAAATAAAAGGTAGCATCAGTTCATATAGAAAATGTGTTCTATTATAGCACATGCTCTCTGCTTAAGCAATTCACGTCATTTAAAATGTCATTCAAGTTTCACATTAAATTCTACTTATATCAAAAGCGTTATGAAAATGATTTGACCAGGTTCGAGTTCAAAGAACTTTTAGAGTGTGAGAAACAAACAAGAAGACTTTAATAGGAATAGAAAAGTGCATTGCTCCAAAAATGAAATTACAAAAACTACAGTGAAACCCAGTGTCTTTTTTTTCTACCAACAGTATCTATTAATAGTATTCATTACAGAAAAATTAAATTACAGAAAAATAATTTGGCTAATCCATTAGAGAGCAAAAGCATACCAGAGCTAGCAGCAGAAGGCAAATGCCACAACGTACCCCTGGAATTTACTCTCTTATTTCACTCCATGACACCCCCATGACTATACCTTTGTGCCTGTACTTACACTTGCACATTCACAATGTAGACCTGGCAGTCACATAACCTCATTTCCCTGAAGTTCCCCAAGAACAAACACAGCCATATAAACAAGAGAAGCACAACTGGCAAAATCTGGGGTTACATGAGCAGTCAGATGAAAGTAATTTTCAAGAGGAAACTTCCTTTAAAACAGACAGTTGGGTTACTATTGGGAGTTACAAGAATGCAGAGACAGACCTGGAGGAATGTTGGCTGGATGGCACCTGTGAAGGTCACCCAGCCCAGCCTCCCACTCAGAGCAGGGCTAAAGCCAGTGCTAGATGACACTTTCCAAGGGAAGAGAATGAGCTCAGCAGAACAGTGGGTGGCAGAAACAGCAGGATATCTGCTGCAAACCAGGCCTTGCTTGTGCCCTCTACTCTCTGGAGGCACCTAGATTTCCATGTCAAACATCAGCCAAGGAATGCATGAACTGACATGGGAAACCTTTCTAAAGGATAAAAAGGAGACGCTGCAGTAGATAAAGCACTCCAAGCAATATTTCTATGCTGAATGATAGGAGAAAATGAGCAACAGAAAACTCTAATCACACATTTAAAGTCACCAAAAAGAAAAGCTGTAAGGAGTGGATGACATGACACATACCAACAACATGACACTCTTTCTTCCATGATGGAGCAAAGCTGTGTTCAGTATTCCAGTGGTCTCAAAACAAACTCATGGACAAGCTCAAAGAAACTTGCTTGCAAAGCTGATGGCAGAAAACCACACTAATTGGGAAAGTGAGGAGCAAACAGGCTGCAAGAACCCAAGGAAAATTAAGTGTGATCCACATATCAAGTAGTTACTATTTGTCAGCAGTCGGGTGCAGGTTCAAAAACATTAGCAATGCATGGAAAGGCCATTTTTTTGTTTTGTTTAACATTTAACCTCTTTGAAAATTCAGGTTTTGAGACAGAGAGTAAAAGAGACATCAGTTCTGTGTAGCATTTATTTAGTCATGGCAGGAGAAGGCTGTTCTACACTTAGGTAAGAGGACATATTAGTGTTCATATGACTTTGGCAGCTATGACAGAGTGAGGGCAGGAGATGAGTGCCACTTAAATATACTGTAGAGACAGTCTAAGTTTTTAAGACTTCTCTCAAGAGGAGGAGAGAAGAATGATGAAAATTTGCCCATGTTTTGTTCAGAGATGTGAAATTTAAGGCCTCTCTTAATGGCCTTTGTCACACAATGAACAACTTTAATTGCCAAGGAATTGCTTTTCCAGGTTGACCGCCCACTTAAGCTGGAGAGTATATAAAACAAGTTCATTCCTTACAGAGTTCTAAGGGAAACAACTTGGTCATGGAAATATTTACAGTTGTGCCACTGTATGTTTAGCTCTATAGAAGTTGCTACCTTGATATTTTCAAAGCATAGCAAAAATTACAGAAGCAGCAAATTAAAAAATACCTGAAGCAAAAAATGAGGAAGTTAATTGTCTGGAATTAACACAGATATAACTAAATGAACCTTAACCCAAACCCAAAAAGACTTTGTAACTCTATAATGGAAAAAGACACAGAACAGGTGGGGGAAGGAAAGTATAGCAAAATGAAGCCGAGGTGAATATATAAAAAAAATTTACTTCCTCCCCAACATTCTGGTCCAAGCAATGCAGGCAAAAAAATAAGTGTTCCGAAATGTTATCTTGTAAGGATATACAGTCATGTAATGGTTTGGGTTGGAAGGGGCCTCAAACCATCTAATTTCAAGCCCCACTGTGGGCAGGGGCACCTTCTGCTAAACTCTGCATCTGTGGTACCTGAACTCTTTCCTTTCTCTTTTCCCTCTAGTTTAGGTATTGGCTCCTCAAACACACATCACTAACCCACTACAAGGGCAAAGGCACGTTACTAAAAGGAGTATTTGGATCATAACGAACACTTCTGTTTGGAGAATGCCCCCGACCACCTCGGCCGGTCCAGCGCCTGGGACAGCTCTCCCTGCACCCAGCTGTGTCACCGACGGGCCGCCCTCGCACACCGAGGCGCTGCTGCTGTGCCCTTGTCCGGCCGGGAGCCCCGAGCCGCCCGCCGCGCCGGGCCGGGCCGGCTCCCACGTGGCTTCCGGAGCGCGGCCCGGGCCGCAGGGCGCTCCCGGCAGGGCTGTCCCCGGCAGGGCTTTCCCCACAGGGCGCTCCTCGGCAGGGCGCTCCCCGCAGTGCCGCCCCGCCGGGAGAGCCCCTGCCCGCCACCGGCCCTCCCGCAGCCCGTGCCGCCACCTCCGCTTCCCCGCGGCATCACGTGTGGCGAGGGCGGACCGGCCCCGGCCCAGCCGCCCCGCCCCGCTCTGCCCGCCGCTCCTCGGGACACTCACTCGCCAGCGCTGCCGCTGCTTCTACGGGTCCAGTCCCGCCTGCGGCCTCCGCGTTCTGCCCGTCCCGGGGCGCCTCTCCGGGGAATAGGCGACGGGGCGGAGCGGGGCGTGGGGCGGTGCCTGCTCACGCTCCCTCCTCTGCGGACGGGGCAGCGCGGAGAGCCCGGGCGCGGGGCCGGGGGTGAGCCGGGGTTGCTGGCCAGAGCCGCCGGCCGGAGCCGGCCCCGGCTGCCAGAGGCAGGGATCGTGCTTGGCGGGAGCGCGGCCAGGGCGGCCAGGCGGGCTCGGGGCCGCGAGAGCCGGACAGCCCGCGGCCGCTGCCAAAGCGGGAGGAGCGCCCGGCACTCCGGGAAGGGCCGCTCCCGAGGCCGGGGCCTCGCCTGCTGGAGGCCGTAATAAACATGCGTGAAGCAGTGCAACGTTTGGCAGCCAAACTGGCCTTTGGAGAACCTTTAAAAACCCCCCCTTTTTTTATAAACGTTGTTGACTACTCTGTAGAAAGGGATTTTGGCTGCAGGCACAGATTGGTCTTGAGCCTGCTGAGGCAGGAGTTTTAAACTTTGAGGCTGCTAAGTGCTTTTCTGCTGACCCCCTTTGCAGGCAGCTTCTAGTTCCCAGCCAGATTCCCTTAAGCTGGCTCGGTAGGGATCTGTTTGCTCTCTAGTAAAGCCTGTGCAGGTTCCACACAGTAAATCACTTTAAAGTAAATGCATTGATAGGAGGAATAAGTGAGATACCCTTTCTACTGGTGCTGTAGGAGGGGCCCTGGGTCTCCTGGTTGACGGGAAGTTGAGTGTGAGTCAGCAGTGCCCTGGCAGCCAGGAGGGCCAAGCGTGTTCTGGGGGGCACCAGGCACAGCAGCACCAGTGGGATTGTCCTGCTCTGCTCTGCACTGGGGTGGTCTCAACTTGAATATTCTGTGCAATTTTGGGTGCCACAAGATAAGGAAGATACTTAATTATTAGAGTGTCCAAAGGAAGATTTCGAAGATGGTGAGCAGTCTGGAGGAGAAGCCATATGAGGACCAGTCTGTTCAGCCTGGAGGAGTCTGAGGGGAGACCTCATTGCAGTCTACAATTTCCTCATGAGGGGAAACAGAGGGGCAGACACTGATCTCTCGTGACCAGTGACAGAATTCAAGGGAATCAGAAAAAAGGTTTCTTCACCTAAGGATGGTTGAGCTCTAGAACAGGGTTCCCAGAGAAGTGGTCACAGAGAAGTGTCAGGCATCAGCCTGACAAAGTTCAAGAAGCGTTTTGGACAACACTCCTGGGCACACAGTGTGACTCTTGCCTGCAGGGCCTGTGCATGCAGGGCCAGGAGTTGGGCTTGGATGATCCCTATGGGTCCCTTCCAACACAGGATATGATTCTCTCTGGAGCATACAAGTACCATTCTGTAGCTTGGTTACTGAGACAGCAGATGATATTTTGGTGTCAGTTCTTCCTCCTTGACCAGTTACTAAGTGGAAGCCAGGTTGTGTCTCTTATAACTATTCACTTTTTTACCCAATTACCAGTCAATAACTCTATTCCACCTATAACACTAGGTAGGATTGTTGCAAAACGACATATGTAAATATGTATGTGTAAATATATATAAACATTTTCTTAAGAAAGGATGTTCTTTGATATTTGCTCTTTGTATGCTTTTAAGCCTAATCAACAAGCAGGGATATTCAATCTGTGAGCAAATAACAGCTAACAAGCAAGCTCTAGGTGATGTCTAGGTGTTAGAAAAACAAATTACTTGGTAGAATTGCCTTATTAGGATTTAAGGCTTGAAATGCTTCAATGATCTCAGACCTAGGGGAAGGTTAATAAAGCTTGGGAAGAAGGATATACCACTGATAGTGGACACAATGTGGAATTTACAGGCCACAAAGACATCTGGCAGAACTCCCAAGATAAAATAGGAACTAATAAACCCAACCCAGTGATTGTGCTGCAATCAGCTCTGACTGGGTAAATTATAATTCCATCAGGGGGAGATTGTGACCACCAGCTCACAGACCACAGACTCCAAAGAAGAGAAAGACTGACCATAGGACTAATTAGCATGAGAAGCAAGAGAATCATTAACCAAAAAAAGAATACCAGTTAATAAGAAAACTATGTAACTTGTAGCCAATGAACACTAATTCATTTGTTTGCTACATTCTATAAATAGTAAAAAGTTACTGATAATTAGTGTGTGTAATTTGTGCAATACCACCAATTGTGCAACTCTGAAATAAATAATCAATGTCTCTCTTAAGTGTGTCATTATTGGCTTGTTGCACACTGGGTAAAAAATCCGATTTTGGCAGAGAAGGTTGCTCAGCATTTGAGGCAGTAGCTCCTGCTTTCTATATGTTATCATTTTAGAGACTGAATTAATTAGTTAGGTATTCCATTGCTTTCTTCAGGTGCTGCTTTTTGTTTGTTTGTTTAGGCACACACAGTGCAACATTCAACATCAATAGACTCGTGCTGAATCAAGATTTTGAACCGTTACTCTAAGAGGAAGAATGTCTTCCTGTATGTTCCAGTCCTAGTCTGCCAGGCCCATTAGGTTTTCTTCCTAGCTTGTAGCAGAACCCTGAATCAAAAACTTACTACAAAAATAAACACCATTGTCACAATTAAAATCTATGCAAAAAAAAGATAGCAAAATGCAGATTTATTTCATGGCTTCATTACAAATGTATTTACTTCCTGCTCAGCTGAAAATAAATTGGAACATACCACTGGCAATTTAAATGATTAATACTACATTAAAAAAGTTCATCTCAGAAATCACAAGCTACCAGTTCCAGTACCTGTAGGGATTTTTCCTAACAAAAATACTTATTTTAAAAAAGCCCTGACCCATTTGACATGTATCATCACTGACACACACTGAACACCCATGCCACAACACGGCAGTGCAACTTTCTAACACCAAGTAATCAGTCCTCCAATGCTCAGTATCCATGCATCTGTGCATATCCTCTTCCTTGGCGAGATATACAGTCCTTTTCCTTTAAAGCAGAGTTCAAGTTGCTGTGTTTATAACATTACACCTATGTACAACCACTTCACGTTATTGTGGAGCCCAGCACAGCCTGAAGTGTCCTTTACCTGTGGCACCTGCTGCTTAAGGTGTTCCACGACACAAATTTGGCTCCCTCAGCTTTTATGTCACAGAAATCCAGCCATGTGATTTTGCTGGGAGCCACTTTTGCTCCCAGCAAAATTTAATCTTTTTGAGTGAAACGTGCCCTCATTAACACACATTTGGTAGAGGCACCCCAAGAGCTGTGGAAAGGGAGCACTATTCAGTGAAAGGGCCAAGCTGAGAAGCACATGGGAATCTACATGTAATGACAGGTAGGTGAATGTACCAATACTCATGTGAAACATGGGACACAGGCAGGAACCAGCAAATAAATATCAAAATATATCAAAACAAAAAACCGTACCATATTGAAACACACAATGCTATCACATTTAGCATTCTAATACCTACAGCTTGAAATAGCAACTGGAACTTAAGGGAAAAAATACAAATCTCACTGTTGCAAATGTACAGTTGCTTTAGAATGCTTTTTAAAGTAGGAGTGAAGGACACCCAAACTGAATTCAATAAGAAGCTGTTACTGTTCATTACAAAAACATAAACAAGCTAGCAATGCATCAAACTTAATGTGAATGTTCTGTTTTCATACACAGGGATTTGTTGTTCAGTGCTTTATCAGTCATTTATTTTAAATTCATCCAGGTTAATTTGTTTTCTCCCATTCCCTCATCCAGCTACCCTCTCAAGGCAAGTACCTGCCAGTTTGCTTCAATGCCAGTCTTTTAACATTCTTGGCCTCAATAATGTATAAAAATGCTAGAGGGACCAGATTACTTCATGTGTGTGGCACCAGATTACTTCAACTGAAAGCAGCAGTGAGATTTTTCTTCATGTATATGAGCTGATCACCTTAGTTACCCTTTGAAGTTAGTGAAGACAGATATCTCCTTCAAGTATGACTTCTCCCATCCTAAAGATGTTGTTTTTTTTTTTTTCCCAGTGACTAAACAGAGAAACTAGATTGAATAGCTCAGATACAGTTATCTGAAATATGAAGGAAAAGTTTCCCAGTGAATAGGCCAAATATTTTTAACGAACCATTCAAAAGTATTATAGATTTTTATTTCTTAGTGCCCATAAACACACACACAACCCACATCGCTAAAGTTTAAATACTATGAAATTAAATAACAAGAAACTTCATGTACATGTCATTGGTCTAGACACAACAGAGACATACAATTAGGGAACTTCACTGAAATTTTTGGTGAAAAGAGACTAATATCCATAGCAGTCATTGTGATTATTTTCCTGACTCCAGTCTGTGCATTAAATCATTCTGTTTCTCTTCTCAGAACTGTATTTGAACAAGTAATCATTCTCAAAAAAAAAAAAAAAAAAAAAGAAGAAGAAAAAAGGCTTTGTAATTTCCCTAGAGAATCAAACAGGCCAACTGATAAGGAAACTTTAATCTTCTGGAATTAGCAATGGGAAAAAAAATCCAGCATGCTGGAAAGATAGGCAATATGTGTAACTACAGTTATGTACAAGCCGACTTTTTTCTTCACCTTTTTCTCTTTGAAGTTTAGTGTTCTGCACTGTTCCAGGAGTCAGTTATGAGGTATGAAAAACCAATAAAAAGGTTAACATTATAACCATTTTAATAAAAGCCACTGCACTGTTTGCACTTTCAAAATATTTCTGAAAATAAAGTAAAAAAATATTTAGTATTCTTAAAAGTCTTAAGGAAGATTTTATTACAAAAGCAGTCATCTTTGTGGCTTCTTTTGAACTCAATTCTGCCTCAACATTAAACTCAGACATATGGGTATGCTTCGTATTACCATCATACAAGTAATCACATTGAATTTCTATAGCAGTAAATATTATATAAAACAAAAAAATATATATACAGGTAGCCAGAAAGCTAATCAAGAAAAAATGATGTTGTCTGTACTGAAAAGTAAAGACCATTTTCAAATACTAACAAAAAAATCAATTTGTTTGTTGGTCTTTTCTGTCTAAGACTTTGTATAGAAGGACTTCCACAGAGGAATTTCTACAACTTTGGTTTATAATGACCTAGAAAAAATTCATACATAATATTGATCTAGTGGATGTCTTTAAAGCTGATATGGAAAGCAACAGGGAAAACTACACATATGGATTTTATGATGAGAATAATAATTTAAACTCAGGATGCCATATTCCAAATATACAGAAAAGACCTGATTATAGTAAACATATTTATCTTCTGCTATAAATTAGCTCATCCAGCCAGATCCCTACTCTTTAATTCCTCATGACTGAAGAAGCTATGTGTTCTATCTGATGAATAATAGGCTATGTATGGAAAGCCTTAAGAACATGCTGCTTGTACTGAAGGGTGTATCTATTTCAGCACCTTTCAGATACAAAAGTTGGTACTAAGCTAGGCTGGTCCTTAGCCATACTGGTGCAGTGTTCTGCTTGCCAGATTACTTATCAAAGAGCATGCTATTCAGAAACAAATTTCTGAAAACTTTGTCCAGAAACCAGAAGAAATGGAAATAATTGCCACGGCTTTGTACCCTATGTTACCCACTGAGAAACAGGTTATATTTGTAGGAGAGGACCTCACATGCATGCCTGTGGCACCGCAACTAAAACAAACCAGTATGTAGCCATGTTCATTTGTTCCAAGCCAACTGGTGGACAGCACCACACTGCCACAGCCTTGCTGGCTAGATCTACAGTTAGTGTGGCAAAAATAATACACTAAAGTACCTGCATGACTTGTAGTACCTGAGCTAGCTTTGATCATACTGTGCTGATCAATTTCTCCCAGGGAACATAGATGGCAAGAATAAAGGAACATGGAGAGACAGGTTAAGTTCCCCAGCTTTCATATCCAATAGCAAACTTTCAATCTTAAACAAATAAACAAAACTAAACATCTCAAAAAAACCCAAAGAAACTGGAAAAACCAACCATCAGCAAATAAACAGACTTGCTACTACTTCCTGAAGCAGGAATGTAAATATATAATACATGACAAACAACTCTGGACAGCCAGAGTTCAAATGTGTATTAAAGCATAGCCCCTTTTGAGAGGTAATGTGGTATCAACATAAATCACCTCTGAATCATCCCACCTTGATGTGCTCAGTTTATGCATTAACAGCTATGCTTATTTATCTGTCCCTTCAGCAAACACACGAGCCATGGGAGACAAAGGTGAAGCCAGGTTCTTTCAGGTAACAGATCAACAGCCAAGGTCAGGTCTTCTGCACAGTTACTGCTCCACAGAAATTCTCTCTTTATTCCCCAGCAATATAGGAGCTGAAAGGTGTAATGTCCTTAACCAGAAAGCACTGAATTGCCTGAGAACACAGCAATTAGGTCCTACAGACACTATACTGTATTTAAACCACTGACCTGGCACAGGAGCTAAAGCAATTCTGACTTGTTGTCCGTGTTGTCTGTGGTAGATGAGGCTGCCTGCAAGAACAGAAACCCTACCTGACTCCTCTGTTGTCTCACCTTCTTTTCATTAGCTGCTTGTTATAATCTTCATCTTACAGTATTTTCTACACTCAGGCATACTTGAGCAGTACACTGGCTGACAGACATTTATGGTCAAATCCTTGCCCTTATTTACTCCTGTACAAATCTGACACTTCACAGGCTGGAGAGAGAAATGAGCATAAGGGCTTAACTCAAATTATATGAGTAGACTGATGTGCTGGAGAGAATTCATTCTTCCACTGTCTCTGCAGGACTGGCACTGGAAGGCAGTAATAAAACTGAAGTGGACAGATATTTTTCATACTTGAAAAGATCAGGATTTAAACAGGAAATTGCACTTTTAAGTATCACTTTCAGAAATAAAACTGCCTCCTGCTATTCATCCTGCTACTAAAAAGTCAGATGAAGATATCAAATTACATGTGTATGCTGTGAAATTCCATCTCCATTGCTTTCATATACCTATAAAAATGTTCTAATGGACTTTAAAAGCAGTTCAAGTAAAAATAAAATGATCCCTCAAGCTGAAATGTTAGGATCTGTAGGAGGGCAAAACTGGACATTCAAGTGTGCGGTGCTGGTGGTGTTGTTTTTGAGAAATGATGACTGAAGCCTGTACATGGTCAGAAGTGCCCATGTAACAGCAGTTGTAAACAGCACGCACGGGCAACCTGAAAAGGAGCATCAGGCACCGCCTTTCTTTTGCAACTGCTCCAGTTTTCTCCTTAGGAGGCTGTAGTTTTCCTTGGTTCCTGGTGCCATGGGATCAAGCTTCAGAGAGACTTCATAGTGCTTCTTGGCCAAGTCAAGGTTTCCCCAGCGGTGATAAAGCACAGCTGGAACATCAATGGGGAATTTCATTAGCAATATTGTTGAATAACGGACAATCTTGCCAATCACTTGGAGAACAACACTGAGGTATTTGTTTCCAGTGAGGGTCTGTCACTGGCTGGTGGCACAGTAGTTGCTTGTTCTGTTGCCAAATGCAGGAGCAAAGCCTGTGAGCAGAACTGGCATGGGAATGATGAAGGAATGAATTACAATGGAGCCATAAATGGCAGCTCTTATCTGGTGAGCTCATTGTGGGTTACAAGCATAGCATAAATGAACCAATGTGCAGACACTAAAGTGCAGCTACCTCTGGGCTGGATTTTGCAGCCCTCTTGATCTGTCATATCATGTGACAGCTTTTCTGGCTTTAGTGCCCTGTTCTTCTGGCTGGCAGTTTTTCTAGAAAGTAAAATAGAAATCTGCCCACCAGGAAGAAGGCGCAAAAGATTGCTTTTTCTTTTTAAACACAATGAATATGAAGCAAATAAACAATACAGCTGATAAGATTTAGAAAGGCTCTTACCCAAATTACCATGATAACTGGCAGCATTTGGATTGGCTTTAATTGCCTTGAGGAACAAAGCTTCAGATTCCTGAATAATTTAAAATAACAAGTCATCAGGAAAGTCCATGGTCATATATATAAAACAATGCCAAATTTACCCACCACTGTAATTACAAACCCTCCAAAACTATGTCCTATCTATATACCACCATATAAATATCCTGAGCCTGCCTTATCCTGTAGCTCAGGAGGTTACAGCCCTCTGAAACCAGTAATAATGCTGCAAATAAGTGTCATGTTTTCACAGGCTGCTGTTAATTTAGCAGAAATTTATTAAGCACTTGTGAACTTTGCTTTTTACCTAAAGTACCTTTTTAAAAATAGTTATAGCATTTTCAAACATTACCTGCTGAAGTTTTCCCTGCTTATGTGATCAAATTAAGGAAATGTAATTTGGTATCTAAAGAAACTGCTTATAGACACTTTTCCTTTTACAATAGTTTTAGCATTAAAAACAGGAGTATTCCAGTAAATCCCTTTCAAACAGATGTGTGGTTCCCCATGAAGAGTAGCTGAATACCTTTTACTTAAAAAAGCAAAAAAATGCCAAATCATATCATGCCATGTAACATCCTTCACATTTTCCTCACCAGTTATCTTCTCTGTATTACTGCTTGCAATGTGTTCTCTTAAGACTTTTGATATCTGAGTACCTCTTAGAAAACCTCAGGTCCCTCACCTAATATTCAGAAAATAATTTACCGCTAAATTTATTCTCTAATTAAAACAATTCTATTTTTCCAAACTAGCAGCTAATATTGCTACTTTTTTCCCCAGAGCATATTTCCTGCAGAACTTTAAAAACTCACATCCCCTCCCCAATCCAAATGGAGCATATTTACTCACTAACATGCAAGTTTAGATACTTGAGAGCAAATTTTACATAGATTTCTATGCTGCGCTGTGCTCTAGGGAAAGTTGCTCATTCAGTTTCAATGCAAATGACCTGAAGATAAAATTACCTCAATGTGGTAGGCTTCCATGTGAATGCACATACTTGCTGTCTGAGGTATGTGAGAACAGTAACATGGAGAAAAGTCCTTTCCTTTGTGCTAAGCTTTCACTGCTTAAAATAAATCACAGGCTTTACTGAAAAAGAAAGCCTGTCAGCCAGATTTTTGGTTCCACCATCTTCTCATGTCAAGCATGAAATAACTCTCTGTGAGGGTCCCTTCAGGGGAAAAGAAATCTCTGATGTCAAGATTGAGTCACTCTGCTCTGAGTGACTTAAGAGCCTCCCCATATGTCCAAATTCAAACCCAAACTAAAAGCATTGCTGAGCACAGCTGAGGCTGCCATTCTCAAGCCAGGAGAGACTCATGCAGAAAGTGCCTTCATCTCCACAGGTCAAGGAAATTACAAACCCCAGGTCCTCTGAGCTAGTCCAGTGGAGGGCTATGAAGATGATGAGGGGACTGGAACATCTTTTATGAGGAAAAGCAGAAGAAGCTGGGCCTGCTCAGCCTCAAGAAGAGATGACTGAGAGGAGACCTCATCAGTGTCTAAGTATCTGAGAGTGCCATAAGGATGGATCCAGGCTCTTCTCATTCATGCCATGAAACAGCACAAGAGGCAATGAGCAGCAATGATGCACAGAAAGTTCCATCTGAATGTGAGGAAGAACTTTTCTGTTCAGGTGACAGACCACTGGAACAGATTGACCAGAAGTTGTGCAGTGTCTTTCCCTGGAGATATTCAAAACTTGCTTGGATGCAATTCTGTGCAGCCTGCTCTAGGTGAACCTGCTCTAGCAGGGGTTTGGATGAGACAATCTCCAGACATCCCTTCCAACCCCAACTATTCTGTGATTCTGATTTTGTTTCAGGACAAGGAATATTTGGAGAGGAGTTAACAAGGGGAACCAGATGTCTGCAAATTTACCTCCATAGTGCAAGTTTTAGCATTGCTCTCCTATGGCATGAGCAGTTGCTCCAGCATTCTCATATCCAGACTATTTTGAAACCCGTATTGTTTAGTGATTTCATTCATATTTTGGATGGTGGGACTGAATGCAGTTTCAAAACTTTACAGATAGCACCTTAGAGGAGGGAGTAATAAATACATTGGAAGGGAGAACAGCTATTTTGAGGGACCTGGGCAGGGCAGAGAAACAGACTAGCAGGAATCACAGAAGGGTTGAGGCTGGAATGGACCTCTGGTGGCCATGTGACTTTGGTAAGTATTGCATTTGCGGGGTGCCCAGACAAAGGAGGGAATGATGAATCTGACTCCATGTTCTTAGAAGGCTAATGTATTACTTTATGATACTATATTATATTAAAGAATGCTATACTTAACTATACTAAAGAATACAAGCAGGATACTTACAGAAGGCTAAAAAGATAATAATGAAGTTCGTGACTCTCTCTCCAGAGCCTGACATAGTTTGACCCTGATTGGCCAATAAGTCAAAACAATTCACATGAAACCAATGGAACAACCACCTGTTGGTAAACAATCTCCAAACACATTCCACATGTGAGCACAACACAGGAGAAGCAAATGAGATAAGAATTTGTTTTCCTTTTTCTCTGAGGCTTCTCAGCTTCCTAGGAGAAAATCCTGGGCGAAGGGATTTTTCAGAAAATATGAATGCTACAGATAAGCACTTCTGAGACCACACCTGGAGTATGTGTTCAGGCTGGGGGTCTCCATTACAAGAAAGACACAGACATACTCCAGTGAGTCTTGCAGAAAGCCACCAAAATGGTACAGAGCTGGAGCACAAGATGTGCAAAGACCAACTGAGAGGACTGGATCTTTTCAGCCTTCGGGAGAGAAGATGAAGGTGCTGCCTACAAGTACCTGATGAGATAATACAGAGAGGATGGAAACAGACTCTTCTCACATGTCTGTGAGATAGGGTGAGAGATAATGGATGCAAACTGGCATACAAGAAATTCCAATTAAAGGAAACATCTTTTTTTTTTAAATTTATTATAAAGTTGGTCAAGCATTGAAAAATGCTGTCCAGAGAGGTTACAGAATTTCTATTGACAGAGATATTCAGGATTCAACTGGAACTGGCACTGGTTTGGATTAGGGGTTAGACTAGATGACCCTTAGATGTCATTTCCAAGCAGAATTATTCCATGATTTCCGTATTTCTCAGTAACCTGAGAAACATACTGAGACTCAAAAATTTGGCAAGTGGTGCAAGATAACCTCCTCTTTTCATACAACTCTCAAATCCTAAATATCAACAGTGGATTGGCACTTGAAAGCATGCAGTAATTTCAAGTCCCATAAAGTTGTGCTTTTTCCTACTCCAAATTTTGTGGTCTAGTAAATCTCCTTTTTCCTCACTGGGCAGGTTAACAACAATTAATGAAAGATCTACTGAACACTTATGCCTAAAAGTTGCCACTTGCACAGAGGAGGAGCACCTAATGTAGAGACTTGCATCTGTTCACTGCTGAAGGACAGTGGGACAACACGTGCAATGTGCTTCCAGATAATTTAATGAGATAGATATTCAAGAGCTGGCTGCCATTACCATACATCTTCAACTCCATGCTGAGAATATTTTTATCACCACTGCTTCGCTCAGCAGCTAGTAGAAGCATAGTGGTTGTTTAAAGGCTATTTAAGGTGCATCATATTCATATTACTGTGGATATATGGAGTAAATGTACATTCCAGTACATCAGTGGTATTTCAAATTGCTGCATCTTGCCAAATCTTCAAGTGTTGCCAAGAAACTTGCAGCTTGCATATAGCAAAGGCTTGGGGTAAGCACACCGCATTCCATCTGCTGCCAAGGCCACAAAAATGTAGTCTGGCTTTATTTCAAATACAAAAAATGCTGAATGGTTTCAATTTATTGCACTTTTTACAGAAAAAGCATAGATGTATATGTAACAAAAATACAGCACACATCTTTTTCAACTAAAGATAGCTTGGTTCTTCATCAATTGAGATAAGAACAAGCACTCAAAGGAGAATCAAACTTGGTATAACAGATGTTAATTAAAAAACCCAAACAAAACCACAGAAACAGCTCATCCTTTATGTGCTTTTCTCTCTGGAACAATAAATCATTCATCATTAGATACAAACACAAAATAAAGGGTTATTTTTTTATTTTTTGTGACATAGGAAACCTATCTTCTGCTGAAAATCGAAGTATATTTGAAACTGAAGGAGAATGTTGTGTGCTTATTGGAAGGAAATCTCTCACAAAATAATAAAAACTTTTTTGACTCAATGTCTTTTAAAGTAAGAGATAACAAAAAACCCCAGAACAAATCTTGCTGTGCGACAACAGAGCCAACATAGTAGCAACTTTTATACTGACACATAACGAGTAACCTAATAAATTAAATGCCTGAGGTCATACAACACATCAGACACAGCCAGGCAGCACTCTGAAAATTACCTCCATCACCTTGACAGTCTCCATCCCCTGTTCCTCCCCTCCAATTCTACTCAATAAAAATCCTTGAAGAGCCATCCATTTCTCTGTTTTTATGTGGTGAGGGGGTGGACAAGAAATCTGAATTTTTCATGCTTTTTTTCGGTCTGTAAGCATTCTCCCATTACAAACAAATCTCTATCTCTTCTTTCCAGGCAATGCCAATACAGCTGCTAAGATCATAACCTTTGTGAGTCCTCTTTCCAATTCCCTTAATTTGTTCTCCCTGTTATAACCCATCACTTTTTAGTGACTACTTAAGCTCTGCACAAAACTCCATATTGAACTGTTAAAACACTCACTGGTGCCCTGCTTTTTTTTCTGGGCTCCACTATTCCTTTTGCTTTTTTCAGAATGTGGACTTAAAAGCTGCACTTTCCCCTACTCTTACTTCTACATTGTCTCCAACAAGTTCTCCTGCAGCATAATAACATTTCAAGGCTGGCAATCAAATCAAACCACTATCTTCTTTTTTATTTTTTAAATCCAGTAAGACAGTCTTGTCTCTCCTACACCTGGAAAAGATTTCTAGCTTGTTTTCAACTTATTTTTTCAACTTTATTTCATTATAAATGCTCTGTATTCTGCCATGCTACATATTCTCCCTGATGAATGACTATCAAATCCTCTATTCTTCCACAGGCCTGACTCACCAAAATAATTCTAGCAATTACCTCCTCCATAATCTCATACCTTATGTGTTCTGGATGTTAATTTGTATCCTTCTGGAACTTTGTTAAACCAACCTAAAATATGTGTTTTATAACAGTCTCAGGTGGAGAGAGAAAAGATTTAGAGTGTCCAGGAAAATAACCTAGCCAGTCTAGAAGAACAGTAACTGGGTGTCTAACAGCATCACTAGCACAAACAAAAGCCAGTGCTGGTTGTCACAGGCGCTGGCCTCACACGTGAACGGGTCAGGACTCCACAGCTGATCAATACTGTAGAAATATAAGTGGTCACAGTAACTACTGGACAGATGTATCTATTTTGAGAATCATGGACTTATTAAAGTTGGAAAAGACCTTTAAGATCATGAGGTCTCACTGTAAACCCCGCACCACCAGCATGTTCACCATTAAGCCATGTCCTCAATGCCATATCCATACATTTTTTGAACACTTCCAGGGATGGTGACTCCACCATTTCCCTGGGCAATCTGGCCCAATGTTTTACAATCCCTTTTGTGAAAAAAATTTCTTAATATCTAATCTAAACCTTTCCTGGTGCAACTTAGGCCATTTTCTCCTGATAAGTTTCATATTATAGAATCTTCTTACTTTGTATATACATGAGGGTGTTCCTGCAGTGCTGTTAACATTATCACTATCAAAAAGACATCAAACCCCTTAAAAGCCTAAAAAAACCTTAAAAAGGTTCAGTAAACGATGTTTTTCAAAGGTACAACAAGGACTTGATTATTAATTTTTCCCTATCACATACATAAATCACTGATTATAGAGTCAGTTTAAACAACTAACTATATTAAATGTGTGTGATTTATTCTCTGTCATATAAGCTTATAATCTGATACAATTCCCTTTGGGAAACAAGTCATCCTCATCAGTTTCATTACATTTACTACTTGCAAATAAAGGTAGCTAATGCTGAGGTACCGCTCCCAGGCTGGTCCAGTGCATCCAAGAGAAAGTTCAATACATTAAGCAATGCATGTACTTTGTCTCATAGCATTCTGAGATCACCCAGGTATCCCATCCTCAGTCTGGGATTAATAAACTCATATTACTACATTTTAGATCGTGTCTGAGGCAAAAAGGCCAGAATTCTTATCTCTCTCTCTCTCTCTCTCTCTATATATATATATATGTATTCACAGAATATATAGCAAAAGCAGAAGAACTAGCTTGTCCCATCTAATTTGAGCTCCTGAAATGAGGTCTCTAATTCAATGCAGGCTCTCTCCCTCTGAAGCAACACAAGACCCTAACTGCCCTCTAGTGTGCTGAAGAGCCTATTTCTCTCCACTGACATAGTGTAGGGCAGCAACACTTGTAACCTAGGCATCTAAAATAAGGAGGAATAAGCTCAAGACAGAATCACACACCAATACTGTGGTAGAGAAGGGCACTGAAATGTTTTAAACAGATTCTCTAGTCATGGTCCACAATGATCTCCTAAAAAAAATGTAGGTGGAGTTTAATTAAGGAAAAAATCCCAGTGAATCCAACCCAAAGCCCTAGAGTCAAAAAGCTCTAGTTACCTACCTTATATTTTTGTGATTTCCCCAGTACATTGGCCAAGGAAAACATAAGGGAATGATCATTAGGTATTAATTCCAGGGCTTCTCTTCCAACTGCTTCTGCTTGAGCTAGATTGCCTGGCAGCCCAGGTAGCAGAAAAAGAGAAAGCATGTTTTTAACACAGCCTTATTAGTTCATGCTGCAAGCACACATCTTTTACAAATAGCTGACTGCTTAATTTCTTAGAGAAAACCAGGTATCACACACACACAAATGTAAAATCCTGTAGCTGTAGACTAAGGCAAAAGAATATCTTCATTTTGTTTTCAATAGATAACACCTTCAGAAGAACAAGAAAGCAGAGATTAAAAAGTTCTGGAATTTAATCTACAATACAAACATGCTTGCACAATGATGGCATTTTAAGTAAGTATCAGAAATTCAATTTATGGGCTGGATTTCAAGTGATGCTTTAAAATTACAGAGTCAGAAGGCATTCTTATATTATTAGAAGGGGTCTGGGTAGCCAAAGAAGAGGTAGAGATCTTTTTAGATAAAAACAGATAAAGGTTTCAGTTTTTCTAGACACTGAATTATTCATTAAAACATTCAAAAAGACCTTTACCTGTGTTATCAAGCAATATTATCATATTGTTCCAGGCCAAACTGTGCTCTGGTTTCAGGACTGTAGCATTCCTCCATGCATTCAATGCATCTATATGGCGATTCAAATCTGCATACTAAAACAAAAGAAAAATCCAGTAATTCTGCTTCTACTTGCTCTACTTTCCTATCATTCACTAAAGACACTAAAAAGTTGTTGATGACTTGTCCTTTCTAGTAGGATTTCTTTTTATAGACAAAAATAAACATAAAAGGAATAATCTTGTAGTATGGAAGATAAGAATGCTATATACTAATTTTCCTTTTCTTGCCTCTGCAAGTGAGGCTTGTCTTCAAATATGCATGTACCAATAGAATAAGGAGAAGAAACAGCATATAATTTAGAAATCTACACAAGAGATTTAGTAAATATTTAATGTACATATTTTCAAAAATCTAATCTGAATTTTTCAGTTCTACTAGCTAACAATATACTAAGGAATGCAAAACATTGGGAAATTATTAATAATACCTTTTGGAAAAAAATAAATTAAATCTGTATTTTTGTTGCTACTTCTTTGTATGATAAAGTAGGATTACCAAATGTTGTATGGAAGGAAGTATTTTAGGAAAGCAATAGGAAAAGCTACTAAAAGTATGAAATCACCCTAAAATGCAACATAAGCAAACTGGGATAACTATCAGCTTTTAACACTACAGCAGAATTAAATAAATCTTTCTATATATACACACACAGAAAGACACACAGATTCCAGTCATAGCTATCATTTATTCAAAAGCACTTACCAACCGCCCTAGATTGTAGTAACAATCTGGATATTTTTTTCTGTGTTTAATTGCTGTCCAGTAGCTTTGCTCTGCCTCTTCAAACCTCCTTAAACTGTTCTGCACTATTCCTAGATTCATCCATGCAGCAGCAAAATCAGGTCTGGGCAAATTGGGGAAAAAAACCACCGAGAGAGAGGACAATTAAGCATTTGAAACACAAGATCCTATTGTATCATTTTGGCTCAGTTGGTGCAAAACACTGCTTAGCATTGGTCTAAACATACTGTATTTGTACAGCTAAGGACAGCAACTCCTCTGCTTCATGGAGCTCATTTCTTTCTTTCAGAATATTTCCAAGGTTGTTCATGGCATGCACATATTTTGGATTCAACCTAAAATGTAAAATTTAAGAGATTATTATTATGTATGGACATGTATTAATATATGCAAATTGCTAGCTCTGCAACGCTGCAGAACATGAAAATGAATACCTAAGCATTTTCTTCATGTTAAACATGAAAGCAATTTTAGGAAATATCTCTAAAGCAGTAAAATTTTTAATACCTTACAGCTTCTCTGTAGTATTTGATTGCAGCACTTTGATTTCCTTTGTCAGCCAGGTTTTTGCCAACATTGTAGTGCACCTGAAAACACAGGTGGATATTCCACCAGATGCCACACAGTCAGATATTTTGTGGAATCAAGTAGCTAAAAATTCTTTCTCTAAAAAGAAACAGTCAGCAGTTGTGTCATTCACTGCTGGCTTTTAGTGTAGGTTGATTCTTAGGACTGGATAATTCATACAACGAAGACAGTAAGACAATATCTGAGGTACAGATCAGCTTACCTATTCCAGCTATTTAAGAAAAATTATTAATTTCCTAGTTTTATAAGTGAGGTCACCACACCTTTCACAAGGCACTTTGTATGGAGACCTCCTGCTCCTAATTTAATTTGTTTGCCAGGTAAGAGAACGTTTGACTCAAATCAAATCTATCACAGCAGAAGCAATGTGTCAACCTTTATTTTCATTATTGCATAAACTAGAAGAAACTCAACATTCACAAAAAACCCAAACAAAAGGTAACAGACAGGCAAAATTATTGTCTAAAGATAAAAATGTATCAAAGAGCATTTCTGAAATAATACATATACTAACACGTTGAAGACTTTGCCTGTTAAAAACTGAACTATGAAGGAAGGATCTAGAGCTTTCAGACTACAGGGAGAAGATGCATCATCCTAATTTATGGCAAGAGTAAATAGGAATAAATATATTTCAGAACAATTCTGAGTTAGAAGACATCTCAAATCCCACTTTAAGAGAAATCTCAGAAGATTATGTTACCTGGTTGAAAAGTATTGTGAATGCTGACTCTTGAAAAGAGATTTCTCAGCACCCAGACCAGGACTTATTATTTAGATTACTTTACTATTTGAAATTGAATTTATATATTTCATCTAAAACAAACACATATGCAAATTTTTTTTCAAACTTTGAAAATCAAATTTCAAAACAGTATACAGGAATAACTCCAGATTGAAGTCCAAAATGATAGGTTCATAATGCACTTATATAAGTCTAATTCACCTTCTACATTCAAAAAAGGATTTTATCTGACATGTCCATTAACTGAAAACCCCTAATTGCAGTTGACATAGTATCTGGGACCTATTGATCCAGCACACATGAGTGTTGGAGCCTAGTTGTTATGGCATTTAATTGTTGAATTTCATCTCTATGTAACTATTGTAATGTGCAGTAGCATACCACCAACAAATAGAGTTAAGGACATTTCCCATGCTGTGTCAAATGGGAGAAAAAGTATTTTCACTGGTTTTACAGAGAGCAGAGATGCTCTAAAGCTTACTAAGCACACACAGAGGCAGCTCCTCACATTTTAAGATATAAAATAGCACACAAATTCAGCACCCCATAAAAGCAGTTCTAGCACAGCTACCACGAAGAAAAAAATCCTGGCACTGTACTGTACATTTGTAAAAATATGACAAGGTCCATGGCAAAGAAGCAAGAGAATGGTACATTTACATCAAGAAAAAACCAAACAAAGATCCATTGACAGTGTCAAAAAATACAAGAAGCTAGAGCAACATTTTCTCAGGAGTCATTTAAGTAAAATGAAATACCCTGAAAGATGTTTCTCAGGACTGAATTCTATTTATATATCTCTTCCAGAAATTATTCAGAACACTAAGACTCTTAACAAATTGGATTGCTCTGATTATATACTGAAGTTCACATATTAAAATTTTACCCAGATAAAGACAAATTGTGGCAACACAAAAGAAATACTTAAAGATTTCACTGAATACTGGATGTTAGCCCTTGAAGTAGATAACTTTACACTTCAGTATCAGCAAACAAAATTATATTTAACTTGACTGAATTTCATTCTTTAAGAAGCTTTACAAAATGAAATTTTACTAAAGACCAGGACAGAGCAGATGAGAAAAATCTTGGTGTACACCAACCACTCAGTCTTTCACATGTCAGCTGTCTTGTGTTATGAAACAGCACTTCACTTTCTATTTTTCACAGGTTTTTTTTTTAAAAAACATGTAGTATCTTCACATCCATTTTTTCCCCAAAAGTACCAGCAGCAAGAATATTTTTCTCATGTAAACAGAACTGTGCAGTCTGAAGAAAACTGAGATATCAATTCTCTCAAGTCAAAACATCAAATGAAGTATTAAGTGCACAGGTACATTTTGTGAGCTGAACTAAAAAGATGTACTATAGTCTATTAAAACTGATTGCACAACTATTTAAATAAACTATTAACATTTTCAATGGTGTATTTCTTTTGCCCTCAGCTACAGCTCCTGTGTGAAAGGAAATGATGTTTCTATACAATACTCCCAAAAATGAAGGGCTCCTTGCTGTATGTAAGTTTTCTAATTTCCCTTCAAGTGAAACTGTAGCTTTAGTTCCTCTTAATATGGTAGTGGACAAAGAAATGAAGAGGAAAGAAGCCCAAAACCAAACACATCTAAAGAAGTGCCCAGCCTACCAGAGACATCCAACGACAAAACCAGCTCTGCAATGGGTTATAGGATGCAGTGACATCCTGCTCTAAAGAGCAGAAGCAGCAGAGGGTTTCCAGGCACATCCAGGCATCTGAGAGGTACTTCTGCCATCCAGCTGCGTCTCTCACTTGCGTGGCCACGGCAGAGAGAAGCCAAGGTCAGCCTTTAGCTCACTGAAGGCAGGCCTGCAGTAACCACTGCTGTCTGCTGAGCACAGGGCTGTGCCTCTCCTGCACAACACAGGTGCTTTCTATGGACCAGTGGGTGGGAAGAATCTGGTTTTAATGAGGGGCTGGTGAGTTATTTAAAATTTCATCTGCAGAGGTGTGGTTCTTCTGTTTCTGACAGATATTGTGCATGCCAGCCTGGGAGGGAAGATTTTCCTTTCCTGGTTAAACATTTAAGAGCCCTTCGTTATTAAATGATTACATATTAACTGGAAATGACGTATTACATTATACTCAGATGATCCTTTATCAATCTTAAACAGGCAATTACTTTACAGTAATAGCTCTAAAAGGAGTATTTCTCAGGGATGCATAACAACACAGTATTCTCAGAAATCTAAGAGATCAGGTGAAAATACCCTAGGGTAGAACCTACTTTCAACAGGCATGTGTTGCTTAAGTTGACATAGCCTAGCCAAGGGATAGGCTCTGTGTATTTGTCTGTCCAATACCTCAATCAACCTAAGAAGCCAGTATAGAAAAGAAAAAGCACTGCATATTATTCTGTGCCAGATATCCATAGTACTTGAACTCTTATTTAAGTGTTAAATTTAAACAAGGAGAGGAAAAAAAACCATTTTCCTGTACAAAAATGAAATTGTTGCCAGACTGATTTTTTGCTTTTGTTTTCCCTCAAAGCAGAACAGGAAGAAATTGAAATGTAATATCATCTTTGAGGAGGTATGCCCCCCGATCAGTTGGAGCATTACTATTATCACCAATTTTACTCTCTCTTCTTAGCTGCTTAATCTCTTTTTCAGCAAATATGAACATTTACTGAAAAGGATGAAAGAAAAGCACAGATGTCAAAATTTCTCCAGGAACATGCAGATGCCTCTGTTCAATGCCAGCTTGTGTCATCAATCTTCTCTTTCTTCTACTACTAAACCTCTGTTTTCTAAATAATAATAATAAAACAAAGCTTTTGTGATATTCACATCTTGTTTGTGTACGCAATGTTGTCTAAAGATTCTTCTGCATGACCGTGCTTGTATACACAAAAATTGACATCTAAAATGGTGGCAAAACACTGCAAATAGCCCATATAAACACAGCCCACAGCACTTAAGGTAAATTCCTCAGAAGATAATCCCTTTTTAATATAGAGCATAAAGAAAAAAATCTCAATATCTAAAGGAAAGGCCCTCTAGATCAGCTTCCTTAAGGATCAAAGATCAGATCCTCAGGCAGCATTAAATCTTGTTCTGTAACAAAGAGGTTTTACAGGACTTTTTAAGAAAGTATAGAAACCAATCTCACTAACTTATTGTACCTTTTCAGTATTGGCATAGTTAATCTCTGGCAAACTTGCATCTATAATGATTGCAGTTTGCATAAAGCATAACTTTCAAAGTTACTTACTCAGTATGTCAAGGCAGATAGTTGTGTTGGAAGTATTTTAACTTCCTTGCTTATTATTGCATAAAAATTGCTACTGAAATGGCTACTTCTTTTCAAAAATTGCTACTGAAATTGCTACTGCTTTTCAAAAATTATGTTTATTAATTTCTATCCTTTAAAGAAAAGCCAGCAGCAAGGAAAATGTAGAGATTATGTACAAAATCACAACAATTTACAGTCACTTAAATTCAGTTATTTCAAATCCAGGAAAAGAAAAATGCTGGGTAGTTCCCATGTGTGTAACAGTGTAACTGCAATTATTTATTTAGAGAATCAATGAGAGGAAGTCATCCAGGAATAAAGACCATCTCTGGATTCTTAACTGCTATGACTTTTCTAAAAGCTGACAAAAAATAACTCAGTTCTTCCAACAATGCAAACATTTCCAACAGCAAAAAAAAAAAAAAAAAAAGGCAGCAAGATGAGCATTTTTGGGAATAATCTTTAAACTGGAAAGAAACAATGTTTAATGACTTCAGAAGGTGACGAGCAATCAGCAATGTCTATAAATAGTGAACAGCAGTAGGAGAGGGTCAAAATCTCACATAATCTTACATATCCACATCTGCTCCAGCTGTCAGGACTTCTTTTATCATCAGTGGAGAGAAAGACAAATCTAGGATACAGTCCTTCTGACTTAGGTCCCTCATTTAGTTCTAGGAGAGGAGCTAAATGCTAAAAGAAACAGCTTCTTCTCCCTCAGAGAAGAATCCAATCCACATAGTATAAAAAAAGGTGGTAGGGAAAACAATCAATGCAGAGGCACCTCCTGTTCAGCTAAGGAAAATACTGCCAAATGTATTAAAAATGTGTATTGTTTCAGTCTAATGACCTTTGAAACAACCTGAGTGCAGGGCCACACAAGTTCAAACATGTGACATGTTCCTGGACATGTTTAACCAAGATCTGTAACATACTTGTTTCTCTCTCTTAAAAAGCCCTACCTACCCACCCACCACGTATTTTTTATATATATATATATATATATATATATATATATATATATATATATGTATATAAAAAACACACACACATATATATATAACATATATATTTTAAAATATTGTAAATAAATAACATTTGAATAAATTTAACAATATTTAAAACATTTAAAAATCTGTATTGGGAACATTTTTAGAGGTTAAAATATTTTGTAGCTTCATTATGGTACCTGATTATTTCCAATATATTTTAAAGTCACTGGGCAATGTTTATTAAAGTTGATCTTAAGTGTCATCCTCTTGAGCCAGATGTGTCAAGGCACCAGATTCACTACTGTGCCACACAATCTCATTTAACGCAGTTTCCACATTTTTATCTAAAGGATATGTTTAAAGAAATGAGTCTTGAAATTAGACAAGGCAGTGCTGTTACAACTTGTTATTTAGAATTCGGGTAAGTTTACTCTACTTCCCACACTGACAATTTGGAATTGAAAAGAGCTGTACAACAAAACATGAACAGCTTTTTCTGCTACTGAGGATTTGAGATTTTGAGATCCTGATACATAATGGAAGCAAAGCATGACCACATTACGCATATTTAATATGTTCCAAGAACAACAAGAAAAAGCTATTATCTGTGTGCCATTCTTTGGTCTGCAGCAGCCTCCCACTGAAATAAATGGGTCACTGAAAGAAAGTCTGTGGAGTCATTTTTAAAGGAAGCCTGCAATTTCAAGACAACTGAAGATCAAAACAAAACCTGGTTCAAATTTTTACATTTACCTTTATCAAAATTAAATAACCACAGCTGAGTTCATAAAGAAAACAAGACATAGGCCCTCATACATGGACTCTCTAATGTTCCCGCTTAGAAAAGTTCTCAACTATTGTGATTTCAAAGTTACATCCTTCAGCAAAACTGGAATGTGAGCCTACCATCCTTTCCCGCTTCACATCTCCATGCTTTCCCCTTGCACAAGCTGTCACCAGGAGAAATACAGCTCAGGCATGTCTGCAGTGCCCAGTGTTGACAAACACAAGCTCATTTTGCCTGTACATTCGCTGGCTTTACACCAGCTGCATTAGCTCAGTAGCTTGTGCACAGCTCATCGGCTCAAGCCACAGCTTCCAGCCAGGCATGGCTGCAGGCCAAGGAGCCTGGAGCACAGGCAGAGACTGGGGATCTGTCTAAAGCACTCTCACCATGGCAGATGGATGGAGCTGCACACAAAGAAAACAGATTGCATTTGCTCCATTTATAGCATGCGCTTGTCATCCACAAGACAAGATATACTGAGGTCATCATTAAAAAGAAGATGGTTGCCTACCACTGCCACACAATAAAATACAACAGCTCTTTCCTATGTATTAAAATCTCAGACTATTGAAAGATGCCACCATGTTGCAAATACTGGCCATAAATGTTTTTTACAGCTCAGTGTTCCGTATCTGTATTCCAGTAAATGCTAAGTTTATCATTCTCTTTGTGAAGTTGAGCCTTCACAGGTTCCTTTTTAAACCCTGTGTCTTGATTGGCATTTTCTAGATACCACTCTAGATTACAGGAATCTAATCTTTTAAAACATCAATGTATTTTTATTGACAAGCTGCACATTCCCACTCCCAGGCTCTTCAAAGAGTCTCTTTACTAAAATTCAGACAACATCAGGGCTCAGGGGTGTGCTCCAGCAGATCACTCTTGGCTGTCAAAGGACTGCTGTGGAGGTCACCTCTGTTGGAGGCTGGAGTCAGTCTGTGATGCTGAACACTGCTGCTCAGCTCAGTGAAACATCCTATCCAGCCCCACCATCTTACTTGTTCCCTCACTAAGCCTGCAGGGAAAATTGCAGCTTTCCTCAGTGCCCGTGTCTGAAGAGTCTAGCCTGCTCAGCTGCTGTAAAAAAGCATAAGTGGGAGCAAGATTTTACTCCCACATCCTGCAATTGCATTGATGATATGCTGCTTTGTCCCTCAGCTGTGCTGGCTTTATATACCACTGGAAGGTTCACAGAAAGGATTCTAAAAACAGCATAGACATTTTTCAGTTGAATACATTACTACAACTTACTAACCGTGTTTTGGTATTTTTGTTGCAATAACTTGCAATTATACACACAATTCCTCTAAATAGATTTTATTAGCACTATATCCAATTTGACTTGATGCCTTTCCTGAAGTGCATTCTCCCCTCTCCCTCACCTCCCCACTCCCACCTCCAAGTTCTGAATTACAATATTGTAATTTGCACTTTCTGGTATTTTGACTATGCTGCCACTGTAATTTAGATGTCTGACAAGTCAATGTCATTCCTGAACCGAGCAATACTGTGAATAACACTGTAGCACAATATATTAACTATGTATAATACTTCCTTGACCCCACATTTGAAAACAAAAAAAAAAGAAAAAAGAAAGAGTAGAAGTCAATGAGTGACTTACTTTTGCATTCAGAGGGCACACAGACAATGCACTCCTAAAAAGCTGTTCTTCTGACCTCCACTGACTGCTGCGGAGCGCACAGCGCACAACATTGATCAACAAGATTCCAAGTACTGCCACAGCAAGAATTTTCTTAAGGAAAGAGAGGCAAGTTAAGAAACAAATCATGCAATTGAACTGCTTCATCATCAACAACTTTACTGATTATTTTGATGGTACCTTTTTCTTGGCTTGCTTACTCAAGAGACTAAATCCATATGTAAAGAGAATACAATATCCAATACTGGGGAGGTAGATGACTCTCTCTGCAACAACAAATCCTACTCGGAAGAAGAGATTACTTGCAGGAAGAAAAGGGATAATAAGAAATCCAAGTCCCAGTGTAAGGATTCTGCAAACAAGAAACATTCTCAGGTTAACTACAAATCTTAACTAAAGTACCTTTTCTACTTAACATATAAACTTTATTTAAACATTGTAGAAGGATGTGCATATAGGACAGGGAAGCACTTTAAAAATCATTGCTATAATTTTCAGAAAAGCAATATTCATGCTTCCAGGCCAGAAAATAGCCCCATTGCATATTAATTATATAACTCCTGTTTAAAATACTGGAAAAGAAATGGTAAAAGCTATCTGTCTATTTTTGGACCTAGTAAGACAGTAATGGGAGCAATAAGTCACTGTTAAAGAAGAAACTTTGGTGCACATTCAACTGAGAGGGTGGTCTTTCTCCTAACAAACACATCAATAGTAGAATCCATTGTGGTTAACCACTTGAAAGTTAGTAACCTACTCTCTTTCTACAGACAGAAGAGACACACAGCTTTTGAGAGCAGTTTGTTTGCTTTTTTTTGGCACCAATGTTAGCATCCTCAGCAGGTAGCTCTTTATGGACTATACAGAGCTCAGACAAAAGAGTCTAGGTACCTCACTTTTACAGAGCTGACATAAGGGAGTAAGAACCTCAGGTCCATGTTAGGTGTTTCTTACAAAGGCCACAGGCATGGTAATTGTCTATTCTAATTTATTACAAATGACTCTCTACACTGTAAGGTAGATGCATCCTACCTTTTCTCATCCCCACAAGTCCTATCTTTTATCTTCACTTTTTACTAAAAACCTATTTAGCAATAAAGGCTTAGTGAGTGCATTTTTACTAGAAAGTAGGACATCACTAGCAGCAAGAGTTCCAACCCCTCTCCAAAATGATTTATCTATGCAAATAAGTATGGGAACAGCAGAAAGGCAGGCAGGTACACTGTTAACATTTGAAGGGATGAGAAGGAAGAAAAGAATAAGATTTTGTACTCTGAACAAACACACAACTCTGAATTACCTATGTTGGTGATAAAGGGAAAACTCTGGAAAATGTGGAAGCATTTGGAAAGCCTGGCTACCCAGGACATGGAGAAGGCTGAGGTATTCAATGACTTCTTGTCTCAGACTTCACCAGCAAGTGCTCCAACCCCACTGCTCAAGTCACATAAGGCAAAGGCAGAGACTGGGAGAACAAGAAACTGCCTGCTGTAGGAAAAGGTCAGGTTCAAGAACATCTAAGGTGCACAACTCCAAGGGATCTGGTAAGGTGCACTTGCAGATCCCAAGAGAACTGATGGATGAAGTTTCTAAGATAGTGCTGAGCTCCTACCCATCCTACTTGAGAAGTCATGACAGTCTGCTGAAGTTCCTACTGACTAGAAAAGGGGAGACATAACCCTCATGTTTTAAACAGGGAAAAAGGCAGACTCAGGAAAGTAGGTCAGTAGGTCACCTCTGTGCCTGGCAAGACCATGGAGCAGATCCTCCTGGAAAATATGCTAAGGCACCTGGAAAAGAAGGAGATGATTAGTGAAAGCCAATCTGGCTTCACTAAGGGAAAAATGTGCCTGACAAATTTTATAGCCTTCTACAATGGAGTTACAGCATTGCTGGATAAAGGAAGAGCAAGTGATATCATCCACCTGGACTTGTGCAAAGCATTTGACACTGTCCAGCATGACGTCCTCATCTCTAAACTAGAGACATGGATTTGACAGCTCGG
Organism: Ammospiza caudacuta; assembly: GCF_027887145.1. NCBI lineage: Eukaryota > Metazoa > Chordata > Aves > Passeriformes > Passerellidae > Ammospiza > Ammospiza caudacuta. The sequence goes on from NC_080594.1 coordinate 82,304,988, forward strand.
CCTCTTGGTGGCTAAGGAAGTGGCTGGATGGTTGCATGCAAAGAGCTGCAGTCAATGGCTCAGTGTCCAGTGACAAGTGGTGTTCCTCAAGGGCTGGCATTGGGACTGGCACTGTTGAACATCTTTGTCGGTGACATGGATGGTGGGATCAAGTGCACCCTCAGCAGGTTTGCCCACAACACCCAGCTGTGCACTGGAGGGAAGGGATGCCATCCAGGGGCACCTGGATAGGACAGGTGGGCTGATGCAAAACCTCATGAAAGCAAAGTGCAAGGTCTGGTGCTTAGGTCAGGACAATCCCATGAACAAAGATGGGCTGGACAGAAAATGGGATGAGAGCAGCCCTGAGAAGGACTTGGGGGTGTTCAGTGATGAGAAGGTGAACATGACCCAGCAATGTGCACCTGCAGTGCAGAAAGCCAACCATATCCTGGCTTGCATCAAAGAGCATGGCCAGCAGGACCAGGGAGGTGGTCCTGCCCCTCCTACTCTGCTCTGGTGAAATCCCAGCTTGAAGTGCTGCCTCCAGCTCTGGGGCCCTCAAGATAAAGAGGACATGGAGCTGCTGGAGTGAGTCCAGGGGTGGGCCATGAAGATGAGGACAAGGCTGCAGCACGTCTCCTATGAAGACAGGCTGAGAGAGGTGGAGTTGTGTATCCTGGAGAAAGAAGCCTCCAGGGAGACCTTCTAGCAACCTTCCAGAGGGCAACAAGGGAGCTGGATATGGACTTTTCAAAAGGACATGTAGTGATAGTGCCTCATTCCTGGAAGTGTTCAAGGCCAGGATAAACAGGGCTTTAGAAACCTGATCTTATGAAAGGTGTCCCTGCCTGTGGCAGGGGGACTGGAACTACCTGACCTTTAGGGTCTCTTCCAACTCAAACCATTCCATAACTGAGCAGCTGAAAAATTTCAAGGAACTGAGAAATTAGGTCTACATAAAATCAATGGTAACAGAACCTGCAAAGATAAGCAGAAGCCTTAGTGAGAAAGAACAGTTTACAATAATTTTTTTCGTTCCTTTGGGTGGGGTACAAGTTGTTTTCTGAGTAAATACTATGGGTCAAGCATTTTACTTTTTAACTGTATGACCATGGCCAGTATTTCTACCTGCTTTCAAAGTCCATCTCCTCTCTTCCATTATTAAGAGCAAATTAAAGGAAATGATGACTTGTAGGAAGTACGGGCAACAAGAAACAATTTCCTACTGCATTTTGAGCACATATTACTTTTTACCACCTATAGTGTTAAGGATCTAAAAACACCCTTTCAGGAGAAAAAAATAAAGCAGCCATCCATGCCTCCTCCTCCAACTCTGTTTCCTACTAGTTGGTGTACAGTGATGGACCCAAACTGGGATAAAACTGTAATGACAGCTATAAATATTTATTTGAACTGCATTTGCTAGACACTAGTTCCACTGAATTGTTAAAATTATCAGTAGTGGATTTAACAAAATAATACTGTACTCAAGTTGGCCAGGCATTTAAAATTCATCACTGTCTCTTACCTTCTCTTATGGCTGTCTTCTGAGCACAGAGCTTGGCATATCAGACCAATTAGGCAGAACCAAAGTGCTGCTAGTGCAATTATCCTCCAGTCGCTGACGGATTTAATGAGGGGTATGCAGCCCATTGACCAATCAAAACACAGCCACCAGGGACACAACAGCAACCATGCATTCAGTGAGTAGTAGTAATTATAGTTTATAGCCTGTCAGTCAAAGAGAAAACAAACATTTATTTGATAGTAAACTTGGGGGGGCTGAAGAAGGGGGCAACTTTAGTCCATCTCTCTTCCCTCACTCCCCTTGTAACACAATAGAGGCCATGAATACTGTTAGACTACAACTATTTACATATCCATTACAATTACAGCTGTGAAGTTAATTTTTAATTTTCTTTTAAACATAGCTAGGTGGCTCTCTAGTTCAGAGAAGGGAAATGCAATTCTGTGCTGTCCAACCAATATTCATAGATGAAAAGAACAATCTCGTACAACAGGAGAAAACATCAAAAGACATCATCCACTGTCTTAATCTTTGATTCTCCATCTCCAGAAAGATCCTTAATGCCATCAGAGGAGTGTAGGCAAGACATGCTCCATATACACCAGACTAGAACTTTGTGCTATTTCCTTTAGTTGTGAAAGATGAAAAGTCAAGCACAGTATGTGGAAAAGGGATGAAAATCAGCAAAAGCTACTTTCTTGCATGCATGGGAAAATATGGAGTAAATGGAAAAGTATTGCAATGTGCATGCTAAATTGAATGCAAAGAATATACACAGTATACTATTAAAAAAAATTGCAGAGAATCACCACAGCAGCACAAGTGAAGGTGACTTATCACACATATCTTGAAATGTAAAAACTGCTCACTTTACTGTTTCTTAGAAGCACAGAAAACTTAATTTTATCACAAAAGACAAAGGTTCTGAGCTGGCCAGAAAAAAGCAACTTTGTAACTTACTCTTACAAACAGACTGTCAGCGAATGAAGCTGGGTTGTCCACTTCGGTGAAAGCTGGTGGCCCTGTGCCCATAATCCTCCAGCGGATATAAAGTATTCCAGCCCCTCCACACATCAACAGAGCTGTCCTGAAAAGCAGCCCCTTCCTCAACAGCCCAGCATTCTACAGGAAAGAAAGAAAGAGAGAAAGAGAGAAAGAGAGAAAGAGAGAAAGAGAGAAAGAGAGAAAGAGAGAAAGAGAGAAAGAGAGAAAGAGAGAAAGAGAGAAAGAGAGAAAGAGAGAGAGAGAGAAGAGAAAGAGAGAAAGAGAGAAAGAGAGAAAGAGAGAAAGAGAGAAAGAGAGAAAGAAAGAAAGAAAGAAAGAAAGAAAGAAAGAAAGAAAGAAAGAAAGAAAGAGAAAAAAAACCACCTCATATAGAAACAGTATTCATTCTCTTATCCAACACATTCGCATCCTTTTCACCTCTATCTCAGAAAGAAAAAAAAGCTATTCCTGTGTGGTTTTGCTATTAGAGCTGACATTTTAATGGGAAAGTATTTCTTGCAAATATTTTAATTTCCTTTTCAATCAGTAAACAAACTTGTTACTACACAAAGACTCTTCTACAAATCCTCCTTAATTCTATAGCTGATATAGTTTTACATGGCAATTTCTGACAGGGAATTTGAGCAGAATACAGCCTTTAGTATACAGCATATTAAATTAATTTATCTTTTCTTTCTAAAATGGACGATGAGTACTTTGGGGACTTTGTTTTAAATAGCTATTTTCAGCTGTCTGCTTGTCATGGAAAAAAATTGTCCACTTAGGTATCTTTAGAGGTAAAATTACAGGTATGTACCAAGAAAAATGCACAGTTAGGAACTAGGAGGAATTAGAAACTGAATTAGAATTGTCACACTCAAAAACTTGATTAAAAAGCTAATGACAGAGAGGCACCCAAGTCACTTACTTCAGGGCAAATGACCCAAGATCAGAAAAAGTATTAAATTGTGTTTGATCTATATTAACTCAGTTGGTTTACATCATGCATTTTATAATATACCCTCCAGGCTGTAAAGAAGGCAAGTCACATAAAACATAAAGAAATGATGGTGTAGACAGTAAATCTGACAGACTTTTGTATCTTTTTCTCCAGAACATATAACACTTTTCTCCAAGCACACATCATTTTCATTAAAAAAAAACCCAAAAAAACCACAACCAAACCAAACCCAAACCAAAAAACAAACCAGTGTACACTGTAGAGATTCTTCAAGCTTCACCAGTGGAGACTGGAAACAGAATCATCAGTAAGTATAACAATACATCAGTCAAAGCTTTAAGATGGCACAATAATTATGATTATCTCTGAGTGGAATATGCTCTTTAGCAAGGACCACCACAGTTGTTTAGGATGTCAATATCAGGTATGTCTGAAGTTTAAAAAAAAAAAAAAAGATAGGCTTCCTGAACAAAGACAGACATCAGTGCACTGGCTGAAGATACTTATTTTCTAAAAGGATGGAAAAGTTAAATTAAAAAACAATTTTCAGATTGCTTTTTTAGTATTTGTAATTGACAATGGAGTCATGATAAAATATTTAGTTGAATATCTAAAGATAAAGCAGCTTGTAATTTTGAGTTTACATAAGCAAGCCTTTGTGCTCAAATGATTGCTTCCAACCTGGACATCTCAGTAACCAAAATTACTACAAGGAGGATTTAGGAATAGTTTTCCTATAAAATAGCTTTTGGACAAAATTGTGCTATGAAAAGAACCCACATATAGTGACTATTTATAACTGCTTTATGACAGATTAACAACAAAATCTCTTAGCCCAGGGCTTCGTTTCATTTAACAGTACATGCAGTCTCTTAAAGGCCAGATTTCACAATTGTCACAAAATCTCTCAGTAGGCAGAATGTGAAAGTGGAAGAAGTGTTATTGTATCCTCTCTGATTCAGAACTAACTGAAATCTGGCATGAAACTGAAACCTGTCTCAATCAAGAAGAAAAAAAATGTTCTTACTTGAAGAGTTTTTAGAATCTGCCTTTCAACAAAGCAAAACAATCTTAGATATACTTCCTTGAAAGCGCAGAACAGATTTTTGCAGGTAACAGGAGCTAAAATTAATTACTTCTGCCAAAAGAATAAGAGGGAAAAGGCACATCTGATATTTTCTTCAGTGAAACAGAACCATTTAAAAGTTCTTTTGAACAGAAGCACCACACTCTGAGCACTTCATGCTTAGAAAGTAACCCTCCAAAAAGGTTTGCCTCTGACATTTCCTAGAATCATAGAATGGTTTGAGCTGGAAGGGATTCCATGGATATCTTTTGCTAGATCAGTTTGCTCAAGGCCCTGTCAAGCCTGGCCCAGAACACTTCCAGGGATGGGGTTCCACAACTTCTCTGGATAACCTGTCCCAGTGCCTCCCCACCCTCATTGTAAAGACTTTATTACTGTCAAACACTGGAACAGGCTTCCTAGAGAAGCCACTGGATTAGTCAGGCACAATCTGCCCGTGGTGAAGCTGGGCTGGCTGTCTCCAGCCACCTCCCTGTCATTCATATGTTTTGCCATAACTTCCAGGAGGATCTGTTCCATGATCTCACCAGGCACTGATGTGAGGCTGACTGGCCACTTATTCCTGAGCTTCTAATTATTACCTTTTGTTTCCAGCACTTAATTCTGAACCAGCTCTGCTGTAGATCCCTACAGCTCTAGATGCTTCCCTTGTCATATTCCAGTTGACATTAGTCTCCTTATACAGCAAAACTCCCCAGCATTCCTATTTGCTGCCTGAAACACTCCTGTAGTCCTCACTTAGCCCTTCTTGGTCAAATCTATTCTTTCATTTCTAGAGAACCTACTTCCCCTGATTTCCCCTGCAGCTCATTTCACCCCTTGCAAAGGAATTTAAAAGCCCCACAGGACTTGTGCCACTCAGAAACATTAGTGAGACTCCTCTGCAGTGAAACCACTGACTGTAGCAAAGTCAAAGGAATATTCTTTTGGATAAGAATCTTAGCTGTAGTAGGCTGTAGGTCTATTTGGCTGTTATCCATCATTGATCTGAGGCCGATTGTTTCTCTTACTTGCTTGCCAGTGCCAATACTAGGTGCCAGGCTCCACTTGAGACAATACCAGATAAATTGACACCAATGAGTCAGAAAAATCAATCCCTAGCAACTATCAGTGCTTACCTAACTTCTTTTAAACTACAAAGCTACTAGGACCTATTAACATAATATATTTTTAATGTACTTGTCTAACTCTGTCATTGAGAATCTGAATAAATCTCTCCCTCTCTTTATTCTGACCAAACCATTCTGAGTACCATTTCAGGTGTACAGTTACTGACCCTGGAGAACTTGTTGCATCAAGCAGTCAACTGTTCCATACAACATTTTTAACATATTGTTGAGAAAATTGTGGAAGGGGTTTTACTATTCAAAGTGATTCTAACAATACCCCATTACTACTCACGTTGCTGCAAAGATGCCTTACTAGGCTGACTAACAAGACCTTTTTGGTTGTTTGGTTGGTTGGTCTGGGTTTGTTTTTTCCTAATTCTCAACAACAACAAAACTGCCAGAAGCTGAATCTTTGTCTTTTAGGACATAACTGTCTGAATGGCCAGAATGAACAAAATCTGTAAGAATGAACAAAACATCCAAGGACTCACCTCCAATGACTTGTCTTTATACAGTAACTTTCGAATGAGCTCCAAAAGATTTATCTTGTTAATCACCAGTGCATCAAACACTGCATTCAAACCCTAAGGAGCCAAGACAAAAATAACAGCAAAAGATGAAGCAGCTAACCATAAATATTTTCTTTTAAATACATCCTGAATTGACTTACTGTACATCTTAATTCTGATTCCAAACAATTAGAGAGATACATTGGTAGCAATGATGGCAGAATGGTAAATGCAGCTCAGAATAGCAGAATAACATTTTACTGTAATGAGAATTCTCCTGCTACATGGAATAACCCTTCAGGGAATACTATGCACCAGCAAGCTAGATAACATATGCATGGTCACAACAGAATTCTGCTCTCCATCTTCTTCCCCAAATGTTCTGCAGTGTAAATGCTGCAGTCAAAAGGTAAAGCTTCTATCCGTAAGGTGGAGTTTCTTTAAGCCTTCTACTTATTTTTTGTTGTATGGTATCTTTGGACTTCCAGGTTTCAGAAATACTGTTTTTAAAGGGTACGGACAAAGGCTGAGAAAGATTTAACAGAGCTATCAGGCTTGCTCTTCTTGCAATTACAGCAATAAACACAGTGCAGGTTGCTGGGGAAAAAAAAAAAAGAAAACAAGAAGATTTCTATATGACATCAGCCACTACACATAAAACTAGAACATATTCAGGGCTTTGCAGGGTTACACTTGCACATAACTACCTCCAAGCAGGAAAACAAAATGTATAAATGTGTCCAGGGGTAATTCTGTTGAGGTTACTGGCAAAATCAAACCTTAGCATCTCAGCATTTCTGCTTCAAAGTTTCAGCATATCACCACGGTAATTCTTGAGTATTTATCCTATATTCTAATAATTTCACAAATTAACCAACAGTTCTAAAGACTAAATAGGAACAAAACCCAGTAAAACTAGTTCCAGGTGAAGCAAAGGGCTGGTACACAGGGAGGCCACAAGCCCCTCACTAACAGTCAGAGGGAAGGGACAGAAGATAGCTTAGAGTGTGGCTTGGTTCCATGTAGAAAGGCCACTTGGCAATTAAAAGGCTTTTGGCTCACTCAGATGGAAATAGAAAGGCAAGAATTCTACTGAAAATCACATTCAGCCTCCAAGTAATCTTTTTAATGGGTGATTTAGCCCTTTATCCCTCTGACCTGTGCCCCTTAGCACAACAGTAAATATAATCATCCTAGCAGTGCAACAGCAAACAAATAAAATCCCAAATCCAATAATAGTTCTCCACCTGATAGCTCAAATAGTTACTTCATACTGCTAGAATAAACTACACATTTTAAGACAATCCCTTACGCTTTCTTTACAGACACATTTGGAAAACACATCACACATCTACAAACATCTATTAAAAAAATATCCCAAATCAAGAAGTTTTCTGTAATTTCTTTTCCCTTTTCTTCTAGCAAGGACAAGAGGGTCATTGCTGCAAAGAATTTTCTGACTCTGTTCTTATCTATGTCAGCTAAAGCTATAAACTGGATTATTAATAAAGACATATGGCTATATAAAAGGTAAAAATCATAGATACAGCATTTCAGGTGGCCAGTTTGGTCACCCCAACCAGCATTGTCTTCACTGAAGTTATAAAAAGCCAGACCACAATAAACATGAACAACAACTACATCTGTTTCCACAGACACATCATTAAATAAGGGACAAAAGGAAGAAATGCAGTACTAGAAGTGCTAATTAGGCCACAATATAATTATAATTAGGGCCATAAACAATGGCCCTAATTGTAATTACACTGTTTGCAAAAGCAAGGGAATGGAGCTTTTAAAAATGCTCTCCTCCAGTTATATCTTTGTTCATGAGCCTTCTCTTCACAAGAACTTTGTAGTCCTGCTATGTCAAGAATTTAATTCAAAACCAAGGGCAACAAAAGTGAAACTAATGTTGTAAACTCTTTAAGCTTTGCAAAAATATCTGCAACCTGCTTACAAAAGCTAAAGTGAAGGACTCTAACAAATTGGCAAAGATACAGTTAAGATGAATCTATGAGAATACTGCTTTTTGTCAACATTAATTAGTTTTCTGAACAGAATTAAAGGGGTGCATGTCATTAGCTGTGGAGAAGATTAATTTCTGTAGACTTTGCAACTATACCTGACAGATGTTGAGGTGAAAATTCAATTAATAAGAGAATTCTTACCAGTATTGTAATTCCTTGTTCTTTGCACAGCATGGCTATTGCACCTAGGACAACACTCACCAGCACCCAGAATACAGAAAATGTATGTCCTTCCTTATCTGTTAAAATAAAGAATGCCATAGCTTTAGGCATTTTATACATTTAAAGTTAAATTAAAATAAAAATTTCAAAAATAAACAGCATTTAGTATCACAGTCTTTTCTACCAGTTAAGATCTGGACATGCAGACTTAAAAAGCATAGGGCACCTCCTGCAATATGCTGGCATTTGTTCCTTTATTGCAGTCATTTTCTGCTCTTGGAGACATTAGAAATGTTCCTATTTGCTTGATGTTTTAGCCAGATTAATTAGAATGGCAGAAGCCTCACATAATTTCCACAATTTGTCATCTGCAAAGGTTAATTCCCAATATTTAGAGATATTTATCATCCTTAGCTATAGCTCTGTCATTACTGGCCACTGTCTTCCTACCATAGGAAGCTACCATAAGAACAAGAAATTCTTTATAATGGTTACTCATGAAGTGTCACACACACAAACTGCTTTAACTGCAGTCTAGTCTACAAAGGCACAATGAGCTGCTTCTCCAGACCTGCTGCATTTAGCAAGTGCCTCATGTCATTTTATTATCACTGCAACAGAATGCCACGGAGCTCAGAAATGTCAGCAGCTGAGCAGAAGCAGTTATCCTTGCACTCAGGAAGCAGTTTTACAGCAGGGTGAGGAACTCTGGGGTTAAGAGATCAAGAGCCACTACAGCTTCTACTCAAAGGAAAACTCTTTAAAGACTGCACCATGTAGCAGATTTTGGGTACTACAAGCAGGCATATCTGAGATGAATAACACAATCAACCCCACTTCAGCCAAGGTGCTATCACACACAGAATACACAGGTACTTCACATAAAAATCATATCTGTCACAACCTCTACTCCATAGGTGCAAACAGCAGAGGAAGGCACTCTGCTCATTCAGAGGCAGTTTCTTGATTCAAGCAACAGGGGCCCTACAGGCATCACAAGAATCAATCTTTGACTTGGCGTGTGCAAAAACAAAGCTGAACTCTGCATTCATTGACTGAACCCCTTTCTTACTTTCCTTGATCTCTAGAGCAGTTCTTCTGTACTGCTAATGCAGGTTCGACCCTCAGTGCTTAAAGAGAACTGCAATAATGGTCTGTGGAAAGGGTAAATGGCAAGATTAAGATATTTCACCAGAAGTAGAAACCTACGCCTAAGCTAGTACACTAGGCTTCCTTTATAACTGTCCATGAGAAGAGGACACCTTTAGGGATTAAGGTAACTTAATTAAATGCAGCTGAACCCCCTTCAGAGCTGTAATTCTGCACTGATGATACAGGGAAACCAGTCAACTTCAACCTCAAATGTTGCTGGGGTCAGATACAAATCATAACCATAAGTGTGAAAAGGATCTGCTGACATTGGCCTCCTCTTTCATTTTGAACCAGCTAGCAGAGAGCTCCAAACTTTTAATATAAATGTGTCAAGGAACAGGTTTTGAGGTTACTTCTAACCTAAAAAACCCCTTTCTTACCTAAGACTTCTAAAGTTTCAACAGAGTGAATACTAAGATGTTTGAGATTCATCATTGCAATACATAGAGGGAATTTGATCCTTCTCCCTCCACTCCAAATTATGTCTCCAGAGGTGAAGTAAAACTTAACATTAGAGGTGCAAATGTTATAAAGATTTTAAAAAGTCTTCTTTTAGGAAAGAAGTCATACACATTTGAATAATGCAAAAAAAAAAAAAAAAGCCAAGACAATACAAAACACACAATGACTAAAGAGACATTGGAAGTAGAAAAATTAAAATGCAATGGGAAACTCCAGCCCACATCAATTATACAGAAGAACAGCTGAGGGTCGCAACTCATGGAGGAAAGAGCTTCAACATTCCTTCTATGAGTACTGCTAAAACAGAAAGAATTCTGTCTAAATACATCCCTTCAAGGAGCTTTTCAGACTTTGCAGTACAAGACTGTTCAGCCAGCTCTTGAAAACCACTTTTGGTGGTTTTTTTGTCCATTTGTTTGTTTTGGCATTTTTGTTGTTGTTTTGTTTTTTTTTTTTTTTTTTTTAATGTAGAAATCAACTAGCACAGAGAATGCAAGGATAGAAGGGAAAGTAATTGACTGTGCTCACAAAATGACCGTCAACCATCCTTAGTAAGTCTAAAAAGGAAAATAGTGAAGACAGTCAATGCACATTTACTGTGTTTATGGAAGTAGACTTTCTTCCATTGAGATGTTTCTTCTTCTCAGAATCAAATTCTAGTGGGAAGGAGTCAGGACAACTAAGCACTTCTCAGAGAAGCAGTATTCAGTACACAAATACAAATTATCTTAACACAAAAGATAGTAGGAAATATATATAGTAAGAGGCCAGCTGGCAATTCAGAAATGCTTTGATGATTCAAAATATAAGAGTAATAGTAAAAAGGGAACTAGGCCAAATCATCAAGGACAAATGTAAAAGCAGCACATTCACACAGAAAATCTAACACAGAAAGGTCACATTGCAAAATGAGAAAAGGTAATGTATGTAAAGAACAAATCCCCACAGTTCCACAGATATATTAGTAAGAAGAGTAGTGAGGAAGGAGTTATTCCAATATTCATTGAGAAATAAAATGGACAATGCCAAGAAAACAGAAGTGTTCTCTGTCTTTTTCCTTAATCTTTTCCCAAAAAAGTCAGTTGCAATCAGATGGCAAGTACAGCATCAGCAGAAAGGGAGGAAGAACAAAAGCAAAAACAGTGAACTACAGGACAGAATTCATAGAGAAGTTAATCTGTTTTAAATTACTCTTGGTTACAGTCACTCAACAGGTTCTATACAACCCAGAGTAACCTCAATCGTTACCTCAGAAATAATGAAAAATACATGAGAATCCAGAATCTCAAATAAAATAAAATAATGCCTTCATATCTACTTTTGAAAAGGAACAAAAATACAAAAGGATAGACTACAGATACAAAGCTAAGCTGATTGGTCAAAATTACAAAAAAATCACTACACCTAGACAAAACATTTTCTAGGTGACACTCTACAACATAAAAGAATATGATTAATTGCTTGCCAAATATTTTAGTCATTTATATAGAACTAAGTATAACTCTTGACTTGGACAGAAAAAAAGTCCTCCTGATAAAAGGAAATCTGTAAACATCCTATGCCTTGACTTTGCAAAGGCATGAGAATAACACTGGAAGCAGTGTGAAATATACCACAAAAAAGAAGGGCTACATGAAGTTGTTATAGAAGGGGGATAAATATCAGCTGGAAAACTAGAGTAAGATACCAGCTTGCTGTGAAAAAAAGTAAAGATAACATTCTGTACTGGATTCTTCCTTTGTTATTACTCCATTTGGATGTTGGAATAAGAAATAGGCATATTAAGACCAAAAGTGCTGCCAGGCTGCAATGGCCAGGAATCATACAAAGGAGAAGTCAGAATTCCATTGGCAAACTGGAAAAAACAGAGAATCATATAATAGCTTGAAGGGACCTTATGGGTCACCTGATTCCAAACCTCTGCCATTGGCAGGGACACCTTGCCCCAGACCAGGTTGCTCAGAGCACCATCCAATCCAGCCTGGAGAAATGGTCTAACCAAATAAAGGAAAACTGAGGCCATTCAGTGGGCACAAGCTCAAAGTTGTGCGTAAACAAGTTTGTCTTTGTGTGAACATCCCAAGTCTCGGATGCAAGAAATATCTCAGCTTGCCCAGCAAAGTCAAGCTAAGCATGGACTTGCAAAGATGATAAAAACACACAGCAAAAGAGAAATAATATTCTCCTTAGGACCTTAGAAAAGGTCCTAAATATTGAGCATAAAAGACCTGGACTTCAATAAGGCCTTTGGCACAGCCTCCCATAAGATCCTCACAGAGAAGCTGCTGCTGAACAGGCTGGATGTGCAGACAGTGAGGTGGACTGAAAGCTACCAGAATGGCTTCTCCTGAGGGTGGTGGTCAGTGGCTCAAAGTGTAATCAAAGGCCAGGGGTCAATACTGGGTCCAGTCCTATTCAACATCTTCATTAATGACTTGGATGATGGGCCAGAGGGCACCCTCAGCACATTTGCTGAGGGACACCGAGCTGGGGGGAATGGCTGATACACCAGAGGGCTGTGCTGCCATACAGAAGGACCTTGTCAGGCTGGAGAAATGGTCTGGCAGGAACCTCACATGGTTTAATGTGGGGAACTGCAAAATCCTGCAGTCAAGCCTCCTGGACAATTGGCTCTAGGTGACCCTGTGTGGGCAGGTCAGATGACCTCGAGACTACTCCAACTTCAAACACTCTGTGATTCTGTAAACAAGATCTCCTGAAAAGCACAATCTCTGTACCTTTGTTTTCTTTTGCAGGCTCAAAAAATCAACAGTTATTCACAGAATTGTAATATTATCAAAATTCATCAGTGAATAAACTTCAAAGAGAAAGAATTTTAATTAATAAACATTTAATTTCATGCTTGTTACTGGGTCAATATGCAGAACACCCCTTCATCCCCACCACCCCCTGTCTCAACTGCAGAAATCTCAGTAAACTCAGCTGCAAAACAGATACAAAAGACCACCATTCAGCAATGCCTTCAATTTAATCTTTTTTTTTTTTTTTAACAGTGAGTTAAAATGTAAAGCACTGCATAAGTGCTTATTATGAGATATACACATGCCAACAGAAGTAATCAGTCTAACAAAGCATATTCCCCTAATATGGTGCTGCTTCCCACCAGAAAAATCTTGTGTCAGAAAACGAAACTGATCTCTCATTGGCACCTGTGCCTGGTTGAAACTGGTACACCATATTGTGAGTGGGCATCTTGCCACTCTAACAGATGGACAAAATTGTAAGCATGCCAAAGAAATAGAGTACTTGCTTATTTTTCTTTTAAGCTGGAAAAAATATAGTGTTTCTACACAAACCCAAAAAGCGTTGCTCAGATGGTCCCTCTTTAGGAGTACATGAAGTCTGGAAGTTGAGAGGATTCAATAAAATACCTATGTAAACCATAAACAAGCTGTAAGAGCTCCTCCATTTAGACTGCTAGACTTGAGTATAAGCATCTCTAGGGCAAGGATGCATACACAAAGTGTTTTATAGTGTAGCACTGACTGATCCTAAATTTACAAGCAACACATTGACAGTGGACTTAAATACTAATCCTATTTCAAGAGACCTTATTTTCTGGTGTCCTAAATCTACAGGCCAATGAAAACAAACTCCTTAGAAGTGAAGCATATGAAGAAAATGCTACATTTAACTACCAAACTTAGTTTTATTGTAAAGCCAAACTAACACTATCCAATTAATTACTATCAATTCAGACACTTAGGCATTCAGCATTTCCTTCTTCCAACCCAGCTGAGCAACTTAAGAGTCAGCCAGGTGACAGCTTGGAGCAGTTTATGGAGTCACCATCTTCAGGTGAAACACAGCAACTGGTTCTGTGAAAGCACCTACTCCTCTGAAGGTTGAAGCAAAGTAAGTTATGTTGAGCTTCTGCAGGAAGTTTTAATTTTTAAATGAAATGGCTCACAAACCCTCCTATATTCCAATAATGTGCCTTGTCTGTGGGGATCTTCCAACTAAATTGCTACAAATATTCTTCTAATCAAGTTCTAAGAGTTCCCTGCTCATGAATTGCTAAGCAAAGGGGGAAGAATTATCTAGTCTTAAAAGATCACGTAAGAATCCACTGTTAGAATTAAATTAAGCCCAAGATCTCCTTGTGTATCTCCACATGCACATACTACTGCAGTTCAGCTCAGTGTTTCACAAAATAGTGATATTACAGTAGGAAATGCCACTCCTAAACATATCCAGCCATCTCAAACTCATTACCTAGAGGCCACACTGAAAGAAGCATCTATCCCCTGAATTACAACATCTTGGAGAAGTGAAAGTCAGCATTAATTCTACCAGAAAAAAGTCACTGTGTTTCCTCAGCCAACTAAATAATGAAATTGTTAGGTGTTTCACTTACAACTATTCCCTCCCAATGTGTTTAAATGCGAACAGTAGGGCACACAGTTGAAAAATCAGGGCTCACAGGTTTAACAATAGTAAATACCCCTTGACCAACTGCACAATAGCTAACAAATTCCCCATATCTTAGCAACCATCTCTCTCACACAGGAGACTTAAATGTTTCCAATCTGTAGGAAAACTTCCATAATATAAACCTCCAATATTCACAAAACTCATCACTACTTTGCATGCTTTATTAAATTAGCAATGAACTAGTAGATGATTGATTGAGATCTACACAGAATAAAACAAAACAGAAACACACAACCAGAACAAAGTAATTTTTAGATGTCACAGCATATGAGCAAAGAGCTGATCCCATATTTAATATCTGCACCAATATTATTCACATGGACCAAGTCATGAACTCCTCATTTTAGCCCATTCAGAGATTGCCAATGCAGATGGCAAATACATGCAACTGGATCACTGTCAAAACTGAAGACAAAGGAAGGCAAAAAATGAACACTACAGCAGTTTTAAATTGCCTTATGAATTCCCAGAGAAGCTGCATTAAAATTCAACAAAGTTAATAACCCACAATTCCCTTCAGAACATACCTAAACAGTTGTCAGCTCTTGCTGTCTCCAAAGCCTATGCAGTGGATTTGTCCCCACAGTTGTGTTTAAAACAGCAGGACAGAATGAGAACAACAGATTAGTTCCTTGCAATTATAAATGTTATCCTTTCAAAGATGCTAACTTCAAAAATGGTATACTGGGGAAAAGTAAGAGAATTGTAGAACTTCAGTAAGACATAATTATAGCCCACATAATTAAATGCCTATACTTAAAAAAAAAAAAAAAAGAAAGCTTCCGATTCTGGCTAAAAGAAACTGTCTACCCAAAAATCCACTGAAACCACAAATAAATCAGGTAAACAAGCTGCAGTATATCTTGAGCTTTACAAAAACCATTATTTTCCTTTGGAAGTTTTCCAGCCTGACACTGATATTTTTCTGATCTCCTGACTGTTTTCACTATTACATATACTTTCCCCATAGTACTTCCAAATCCTCCTCAGACATTTCATGAGTTCTTACTCCCACGCAGAAAAAAAATTGTAAATCTTCATATACATTTTCTCAAGTGAAAAGAAGCATGAACCAGTCTCCCACATACAATTTTGACCCCTTTTCTTGAAAGAATGACAATTCATTAACTGTGTCTAAACTATTGAAACATACAGATTTTTTCAATTGAGTCATACACAAATTTCACATTGCCTTGCTGAAAGAATAGTCAGGTTCTTTATTAAAAACTTGGATAATCTGTCTGCTAATAACATTGGGATGCTGCTGGTAGCCAAACAATATATGTTACTGACCCAACCATATCATCAGCATCACATCAGGCTTTTCAATGTTTGTTTAACTCAGATGCTCACTTAAAGTTCATGAAACAAAAACAAACTGGCATCAAACATGTTTTGGTAACCATATTCAAAAGACAATACAAATGCAGTCTACAAATCTTGATGGTCTTAAGAGCTGTACCCTCTTTTAAGTGCTCCAAAAGAGTCGCACTACAATGTGTCTATCTGTAACAGTTAAACAACAAAACAGAAATCAATCTTTCATAATTCTCCCACTCTTGTAAAAACTTGGTGAGCTAAGCTCTATATAAATGTGACAGTCAAATCCAGGGACAAAGATATGTGCAGCTGACCTACAGTGTAGGGCCATGCTTGCCTTTAATATACAAAAAGCCCAGCAGGACAAAAGTGAAAAGGATGTTGGTACCATCCACTTTTGTGTAGGATCACCATAAAGCATCTCTATTTGATTAGGAACATAAACCTGATACCTGAGGGATTTTTTTGCTAAATGTTTGGTTATTTTGCTAAAAAGCCCTGAGGGGTTTTTGGTTGTTTTTTCTCTCTCTTTCTCACAAACAAAGATAAATTACCTTCTTGGCTTGACTTAGAAAATGATGTAATAACAGTTCTTAACTTGCTCTAGAACTAGCAACATGCATTGGCACTATCACAGATATCCTGGATCTTGAGGATTTGACATCAGAAGGACAACAACACTCTAAAATTATATGTGCATATTTTTAAAATGCATGTTCTTATATTCACAGTGAGACTAGCTTCCATTTGGGATTGACTGCCTCAATCTCTGCAGAATCAAACCCAGCTAAAGTCAGATAAAAGTTCTTTACTCCTTATTTAACCTATTATTTGAGAATACCTAGAAGAACTATTCACAAAAGAAGGAAATTCATACCAAGGGTAAAACTTTTTATTTACTTTGCAAACCCACTGAAGAGTCATATTCTACCACAGCCACTTCCTCATATTTGGTTACCTTTTCCTAAAATCTTTCATACAAAGAATCACAGGAACAGCTCAGTTTGGAAGGGGCCTCCAGAGATCACCAGGTCCAGTCTTTGCAGGAAAGGGAGCCTAGACAAGATCACCTAAAACCCTGCCCAAATGCATGAAAACCCCCAGTCATGGGGACTCTGCCACATCTCTGGGAAGACTGTTGCAGTGATTGTTCTTGCTGTAAAAAAATTCTTCCTTACATCAGGGTGAAACCTTTCCCAGTGCAACTGCACCCACTGCCCCTTGTCTTTGCCATGTAGCTCCTTGTGAAAAAAGAGCCTCCCTTCTCTTTGTAGGTGCCATTTCCAACACAGACACACTCCTTTCCTACACAAGCACTCATGTTCAAACAGCTGCAGGCTGGACAAACCTCCCCAATCCACAAAGGAACAAAAATAAATATAATAAGGGCAGCAAGACAAACTGCTTGTGGTCCTTGGTGGTGTTCAGCTAGATGGATACGATGGTGAACAGGGCTGTTTGGAGGGACTATGACAGGCTGGAGGGATGGGTCTCATGAAAATCAAACACAACACCATGCAACAATTAAGGCCTGGGCAGCAGCTCTGCAGAAAAAGGTCTGGAGTGCCTGGGTGATAAGCTCCTGGCTGATGAGTCAGTAGTATGCCTTTGCAGCAATCAAGGGGAAAGACTCAAATACGTATCTTGGATACAAATTCTTGTGTACAGAGGAAGTCTAAACTTCTTCAAGAAGTAGCTGAGGGAAAAGCAGGCAGTGAAGGTGACAGTAAACATTGGAAACTGACCTGAAAGACAATGCTGGCAGACTGTAATTTTCCTTGGCAAAACTGCTTAAAAGACATCTGCTCCCCTATTATCATGTAATGCCCAATAAAAATCAATAAGGGCTTCTTAGTATCTTGTTCTTTGCAAGATTTTCCTTCTTCTGTATCAGTGACACAAATTTCAGTCCAAAACTATTATTACATTAACGCTGATTTCTAAAAGCTATTAAAAACTGGCCCTCACAAGTTGAAGAATATCCTTAACCAGAATATGCATCCTTAATCATTCCTAAGATGTCCTCTACAGCAAAATAATTAGAGGGTTCTATATAATTGTCTCCGGTGGTCATCCTAAGAATTTGGCTCTTGAGTTCTTCAAGCAAAGATTATTATCTCTGCCATATAACCCTACTTACCAGAGACATCGGAAAACAGATAAGGCAGTATATTTTGATTGGCCTATCTTATACTACCACTAACAGAAGAAACATCATAAGTACAATCATATCCAATAAAACAGGTGAGAAAAGAACAAACAAACAAGCAAGAACCCAAGGCCAATTTTCATCAAGAAATCATTAGCTCAGTTGAAAGAAATTAATCCTATTCAAAGGGAAGAAAAATCTATCCCAAGTAAACAGGAATCATTCTAAATAACATTCGAAATGGCAAGATAAACTTATTATATCAGCAATAGAAATATGTACAATAGTTCCAAAGAATCTAAACGGAACCAGCAGGAGCTGTTCACAGCATCTCACAGCTCACTGTCGACTAAGTCACTCTCCTCAGCCTACACTGAGGTCTCTGTGATGCCATAACTATGCTGTTAAGCCAGATCCCAAAGTCAGCCAAGGTGCCTCTGAAACACCCTGCCAGCTCTGGTTGATCATCACAGGCCATGCCTATGGAACCACAGACAAGCTCTTCCCAACACAGCTCCTTGTGGCTCCACCCAGTGAGTCCCACACGTCGTGCGGTAGAGCACATTCAGATACCAGACTGCAGGTCCTGCAAGCTTTCCACACTCATGAACTCCTGCTTTCCTGTGTGCTTGTTTAACAGAGCCCCCAAGATAATTTCTCCACAACTGTATTTGAACTGCCAACCTGCAGTCAGATCAAACAATACCAGAGATCTGAAAGCTCACTTGAAAAAAACATCTACCAAGGAATTGTTCATGCTAAACACAGCTGTCTTACAAAAACTGTGAGTAACACTATATTCAGCATCGTATGCCAGCAGTTGCATATTGCAGGAGTCCAGAAGGCTTAGTCATAGGAATAATTCTTTGCAATTCATTAAAAATACAAATAATGTTCTGAAAAGTTGACTCCCATTTAAGACATCCCCACATAATGGCATAAAGAGTAGTAAAATATTTAATCATATACATTTGTAGGTTTGATTTATTTCTAAAATACTTATTAAAATGCTTCCTTAAACTTCCAAACAATAAAACATTTAGCAAATAAGCTTATCATAAAGTGGACTTTGCTTAAATTCAGTGTTTAACAAGAATTATGGACAGTAACCTTTTCAGAACTTCTAACAATAAAATAGCTGCTAAAGCAGATTCTTTAAAAAATATATTTTGTGAGGGTAAACAAATCAATCTGACATTTTAAATTTTGCTATACTTCACTGAAATGTGCAAATGCTGAAAATATACACAATAGGAAATTAAAGGGGCAAACAGAATGCTTACTTTCTTTAAATGCTTTACAGTAGCCAAGGAATGACAGCAAGAAGAACAGGGCACACAGTAGGTCTGCTCTGCCAACAATCCCAGCAACCTTTAAAAAAAAAGTTTCAAATGATCAGATTTTTATTCTTAGAAAAACTGTAGCAAAGGAACACATACAAAGAATATAACTGTATCACTTTTTTTCTTTAACTGGGTGTAGTGGATTAGTTATATCGAGTTTTTTTAGATGCATCCTATTTTTTATTGGGTATTGCTTAGTATCAACTACATAAATGGTTTGGCTTTGGTATATGAAAATTTTAGTTTATGGAATGTTTTTTTTTAAGAAATGAAGGAGGATTACACTGCATGAAATTTAGACTCTACACAATTCCATCTGTTTTTTGGATCAAATTGCATTTCAACAGAACACTTAGAAAACATCAAAGTATAAACCAGTTTGGGTTGGAAGCAACTTTAAATATCATCTTCTTTCAACCCCTCTGCCTTTCACTAGACCAGGTTTCTCAGAGCTCCATCTAACCTGGCCGTGAACACTTCCAGGGATGGGGCATCTACAACTTTTCTGGGCAACTTGTGCCAGTGCCTTACCACCCTCACAGTGAAGAATTTCCTCCTAATACCTAATCTAAATCTACTCTCTTTCAATTGAAGCCATTACATGGCTTGGAAGCCAAACATCCTGAACCACAATTAAATTGGCAGCTCTGCTGAAACACAAATCAAAACTGTCCCCTTTCAGAAGACAAGCCAGCCTTCAAATTGCAATCTGAACACTCAGAATGGACAAGTACCTTCCAGCTTGCAGATTCGGGGAAAAAAAAAATAATGAAGATTCCTCCTCTGGTAGTCTTTTGTGTTGTATTAACTGACTGCATTAGAGCTACCTCCAACTGCATCTTGAAACAGAAGCTGTATTAATGCAAAAGAAAACGAGAAGCACATCCTGGGACCTCTGTACTTGAGATCTGTGCCAACCTATTTAAATCAAGTGCAATCTCAGGGCTATCTGTAAGCTTTGGTTCAAGCCCCTAAGCTGTATTTACAGTAACTTGCTGAGACAGAGCAAGACACTTTTGGATCTTCAGTTCTCAATTACACAAGTGTCAGGATAACACCACAAATTTCTTTGTGAAAATCATGACATGGAGCTGGTAGGGGACTGATAAGCCCCGATGTTGGAACCTCACTAGAATGTAGAGCCAGAGCAAGGATCATGGAAATACCCCTCATTTCTCAGTCTAGCTCTGCTTCCTCGAGTGCTGAGTTCCATGTTTTCATGAGATGTACAGAAGCAGGGCAGAAAGGCTACAGATTTTCTTTTAAAATTCATTTTTATGACCATATTTCAGCAGAAACTTCAGCTCTCTTATATGATACCAGTTGTCCCATTTTGTGTGTGGAACAGAAAGAGCAAAGTAAAAAGAAAATGGGCATTTTTTGTGTCAGGGAAACACGATGGAGCAACTATTTCCAAATAACATCAGAGAAAGAGAAGTATAGAGGCATGACAGTATGACTGATTCCACTGCAGAGACTCTCTCCCACTTTTACCCTCAGCCTTCCTTAAGCACTGTGAAAGTAGAAACTGTTGGACTCCTAAATTCAGTACAGAAGAACTTCTTGATTTATCTACAGCTGTGCACCTAACTTGTCTGCTGCTCCTTCTTCTATCATACAAAGGAATTATGAGAATTAACTCAATAGCTGTGGAGTGCTTTGAAAGGTGAAAATAATGAAGTGTCATTCTGCTTCAGGAGCCAGTCTTCCTAATGAGATAAAAGTTAAGGTGAGATGACAAAATTTTGAAAATAAATGTCCACTTGTTCCAGCAAAGAGATTAAGGGGCTAATAATGCACATGGCCTCAGATTACTCCAACAGCAAAATGTTACCTAAAATGCAAGATAAGGCATAGAGATTCTGGAAAGAAAGCAAACAAAGGAAAAAAAAAAAGGTTTTAAATTAGTATCAGATACGTTTTTATGTCCCTGATTCATTTAGCATTTCATCACTGAAGTGTTACAAAGAATAGGCCTTTTCTAGAGCAGAGAACTATAGCACAAGAGTATTTACTTGTAGGTAGAAAAATTACAATGTTTTCCTTGCATAGGTACTGAAAGCATTACACCTTTCAGTATCTGTTTTACATGACAGTTTGTTTCACTGTATAAACCAAAAACCCAAAGCAGCAAACAGACGGATTCCTCACGATTTTATGTCAATATATGTCATCTCATTTCAAAGCCAGGATGTGGGATACTTAAAACTCACAGGTTTAAAATCATAAAGAATGCTTTTTAAGAGATGCGGCCAGACACACACTCATCCTAGAACTGCAGCAGTACGAATGACTTCTTCACTGGAGCAAGATTTATTGTTCACCATGTAAATGATTAGAGGCTTTTGTTCATTCCTGAATTTTAGAAGAGGCCTGATATATAAGCGTGCTACTTTTTCTCCCTCTTATTCCACTGTCTGCCTGAAACATTTGCAAGTCTTCAAATATGCAAGGAGACCACATCACTTGTAATTTATTTGACACGACAAAGGGCTTATTAATATTCTCATGCCAATTTAAATACATTTTTAGAGTCAAATGGAATGCAGAATAAATTTATGGATATTGATAAAGGGGTCAATAGTAGGTCTACTACAAAGTTAAGACTCAAGTGAGATTTCTCTTTACATGTCAGAACATCAAAAGCACTGAAGACTTGTTTTACTTTACTCTGACATCTAAAACTGGTTTTGGAGAACAAATATGAGGGGCCCTTCTGACACAGCGCACTCTCACAAAGAAGTTATTGTGCAGATGAGTGAACACCAGAGAATGATTGTCAAGATGTTTTAGCCACACTGCCAGAAAAGGTGGCAGATTACTAATGCATAACTTTGCACCGTCTCTAGGTCTTCAATACATGCAAGGTCTCCAGACAGCTGAGAGCACAGCTTTCAAGAACTTTTTCCCCACCAGCCATGTGCAGAGCAAATGCGAGAAGCCAAAACCATGGCATATTGTGAATAAGTGAAAAATCATATTCACATATGTAGAATGTGCACTGTAGGATTCACTGTTCATTGCTAGGACAAAATCAAAATATTTCTTTACTTTTTTTTTTTCTGTACTTTTAGTACTTTTTCTGTATTTCAGACCTTCCAAATTCTAACAAACCCCCCACAATATTTCCCTTACTGTGACAATTTTATATTTGATTTATCATTATCACAAGGTCAAGAGATCAGTGATAACATTCAGCAAGCCCACTAGCAGGAGGCCATAAGATTTTCTTAACTACAAGCACAAAAGAGCTTTTTAAGAACAACATCATCTCTTCACAGAATTCCCACACAAGGACTCTGTGTTTTGGTCAGATATTTTAACTGATTGCTATACATGTGCCATGATTCTATACTGCATCTTTACATCTTTGCTTTTGCCTGCACTATTAAAATTACTGTCAAATTTGTGTTCCCCATGTACATAATTACAGACTGCGATTAAAAAAACCTCTTTAATCTTCTCCTTCATATTAAAAATATAAACCCAGTTTGATCTCTCATGAAACAGGATGATTTCCAGCCCTTTAATCACTTTTATGGCTCTTCTGAGCACTCTCCAATTTTTCCAGTGTTGTCCTTGCAGCATGGATGCAAAACTGAATGCAATATTCTACTAGTCACATACAAAGTTCATAGAGTGCCCCATCTCTGATTTTAAAGCTCTTTGCTTTTTTTACCAATGCAAATGGAAATGAACAGTAACTAAAGAAATCCAGGAGGTAGGGAAATTCTGCAGCATAGAGCTCTCCTCCTTGAGTTATTGTACTTGAATGATTTGTGTTCCTTAATAAGGTCTAGCTCGGTGGAATTACAAGCCTTGGATGTACTAACCATAATATTTGATTGTTCTATTAAGACATGTGCCAAGAGAAGTGTTAAGAATATATAAAAGCAATCTGCAGAGTATAAGTCTACGCCAGAATTAATTAGTCAAGATGGTCAAGAACTTCTAAAACAAAAATCTCTGGAGATAATGATTCAATACTTACACACTCGGTGTGCACTGGATGTACAGCAAAGAGCAAAGCAGCAAGAAGAGAGGACTTGGGAGCCAGGTTTAGCCGTCTTCCTTTATTGCTGAATTGCAATCCACCCAATAATATGGAGAACACATCAACCATCAACACTGAGATAGTACAATGCAGTATTATGTTGATGACATGGAAACCAACTGGGTAGAAGCCTCCAGCAAAAAGGTAATTAATTCTATATAGAAACAAAAATATTAAGGGTAGGAATTACAACAATGGTTAGAAAAATACAAATAGAAAAACTAAACAGCCCCATAGGAGACACGGTTGCACACAAAAATAAAGTGGGTATCTCAGTACAGGTGGAGTTACCATTTCACCTCCACAACAAGATAGAAACAATATCCCAGTCTTCAGGCCACCTATTCATAGGGAATATCACATGGATACAGTATCTATCCTCTCCAAACACATAGTTTAGTACCATTATTTTAATCTTACAGTACTTAGAACTGGCTTTTGGTCAACAACGGAACTTCAGTGTTGCAACACAGGAGTATCCTAGGGATAAATAACCTAGCCCACTGAGGGATACCCCTGGGCTTAAGAGCAGCCAACTTGATGAGTTTTTGTTAATTAAATCCACACAGTGAGGAAACTAATATGCACTGGGACTATGATTTCCACTGACATACTCTCAGAAAGAGGTCCTAGCATGTGGGTACAATCAGTATCCACCCAGAAAACAGTCAGCATATCTTGGTAACTGATTTGTGAGACTGGTTAGAGAGATGTTTCATACAAGTGTTAGAATCAGAAGGAAGTGTAAGTGAAAATACTGTCTAAATTCCTATTCAAGACAGGAACTCTGCAGTAAAATGGAGGCTGAGAAGAAAACGGGGAAACATCGTGCTATTATCCATATGCTTTTATCAGTAGGTAAGATACACTGAAACTTACTTAGAACAGGGAATTTTACACAGTTATTTTGGTCAATGTGCATCTGGCATAAATGAAACCTATTTAAAAACTTAACCTATTATAAATATGATGCACATAAAGGCTGGAGCTTAGGGAAATTAAGGAAATCCATTTCTTTCTTTGAAAATAGCATTTTATGGACCATCTCCACAGGCTCATCTATATTTTCAGATATAATAAGGATTGTATCCCAGTTCACTCCTTAAACAAACCAGAATGTTATTAGAGATGGAATAAACCACAGAAAAAAATAAAAATAAAAAAAAAAGGAAAGCATGTTCTGTGTAGTGCACTGAAAACTTCAACAGGTTTAGGACTCTGACACGTTCTATTCAGTTGTTTATTTTTCTTTATGAAAATGTGAAGAAATCCCAGTAGACAGTGAAACCCACGGTGCTAGGTACTTAAAACACACTACCATAAAGGATCAAAGTTTTTGCTTGAATATGAGGACTAAGAGTGGGAACACTTCTTCTGCACTTAGTTCATGGCTTGAAATGGGCAGAACAAGCACTGTCCCCACTGACACCATCGAGTCACAAGGGGAAAATAAAGAAATCAAGACTGAGTCCTCAAATATTCTCTGCATTACTGTGCCAGATTCCTACATGGTCTACTGTTTGCTCCAATCTTTGTGCAAAAAACATGAGCTAAGCATCTACAAAAGTAATCCTCTTAAACCTTTAGTTATTTGACAAAACCAGCAAGTTATATAGACATTTCACTAGATTCTCAGACACTTGAGTTAGAATATTGGAGTGAAGAGGTGGGAAGACTACAGACCACAGTGTGCTGATGGAAAAAGGCCACAGTACCGTGATGCTATTTATAAAATAAACAATTTGACAGGTCAGCAGGAAAGCAGAGAACAAAAACTACAAGAGCAATGTAAGTGGCAGCATGGCTAAGTGAAGGGAACGTACACCTCCTAGTTCCTTGATGATGTGACATACTAAACCACACCACCCCTAGTAGCAGGTATAGAAGACCCTCAAGACAAAATCTCTGAAAACTAGCTATAAATACAGAATGTCAAAATAATTAATATTTTGGGAAAGAAACCATTGGAAAATTAAAACACCATTTGAGATTAAGGTAGTGAACTCAAAAATCGTATTCTGGAAATGTATCCAACTACCCTCCAGCTACTTTGTTCTTGCCTTTTTTGTTGCCTCCCCCCTAAATTCAATTGAGTCAATATAGGTTAAAAAATATTCAGACCTCAAGCAAAAATACAAGTCTCACCTGAAAGTTAGGACAGTTAGCGGTCGATATGACTTATGACTGGTATTGCTGCTGAGTTTGCTACCCCAAAAGTCATGATACCACAGGTCACCAAGGGGGGTTTCTGCCCTGAGGTCCTAAAAGAAAACAAATTATCAGATCCTTAAAATTTTTCCATTGTTCAAAGCAGCTAAACTACAAACAAATTCTAACTAATACAAGCTCACACTAAGATGGACATAGCAGGAGTTTTGTTGGCTCACTACTGACATCCGACCCACAGTACCTAAGTTTGCAATGAAGGTCAAATCTTGAATGCCTGTCATTGTAAAGGTCACGATCCTGGATTCTGAAAGTAGGCATAACTACATGAAATTTAGAGCTATATTCACATCAGTTTATTATCTGGTCAATAGCTGAGATATCCAAACACATAAACCTCCTTACCTCATAATTTTGTAAAAAGCCTTTGATTTTAGGTGTAGGTTATCTTGCAAAAAAGGCCAACTACAAACTGCTGCAAAATAGCAAATTTTACCAGTGCAGTAGCATAACTACTGACAAAAGCATGAAATCAAGGAGACTAAAGGTAGGAAACAACAATTAGTTCTTTTTGAAGCCTTGCTTTGCACAGGACTATTCAAATAGTTGAGGCTGTTTTAACACTTAATACATGAAATCAATAATCAACATCTCTATATACTGCTCCTAAAGATTAAAAGACAGAAAGGTAATGAATTATTTTAATTTGGGGTGCAAAAGGGGCCTATTAAAAAAACACTGCAAAGAAAAAGTCTTGCTTGCTTGTTCTTCCCTTTTATCTCAAAGCCATGCTGATAATGAAAACCCAAATAATGTAGGCTATTAAATGGGAAGCATACACTTTGGAGGAAAAATAAGGATCTTGCTATCATCGGCCTCAGTCTTCTATGAGGACAAGCTTGGAAGTTCAAACTAACATATGCTTGCCCTCTTCTGCTTCCCTAGTGCAATTAAATTAAATACCAATTTATGCTACACCAAGGTACATGCAAGTTAAAGACAGTTGAGACAGAACCTAAGAACAAAACTGTGCTAGTCAGTACTACTCCTGCAACCAACAAGGGGAAAACTCTACCCCTACCTTCTGTCTTGGAATTACTGAGACCAATGAACCAAAGGAGGTGAACAAGACACCACAATCACAGGCAAGTAGATAAACAGGCTTGCTCTTGCTAACCCCTGGTGCCCCTGCCTTATTATTCCTACAACTCCACCTACTTACAAGATCCCCCACATTGCAATTGCCTTGGTTTTATTAATTCCAGTTCCTCTCCAATGCTGCTACCACCTCACTTGCTTCTATAGTACCTTGAGCACTGCTGTGGTCTCCAGTTCCTTCCATCTCACCCTTAGTCCATGCCTTGTTTTTGGCTTGCACGTACTCCCAAATTACAGCCAAACTGTTGGACCCTGATGACTGGCTGCTGCTAAACTGAACTTAAAATAACTAATTTTTTCTTGTTTCTTCAACAAGAATATTCTTAACATATTCTGACGTTCATCCATCCAAAAATATAAATTAAAAAAAAAATCCAAGAAAAGATTTCCTTCAATCATTTGATCAAATTTGGCTAGTATTAGTCAAATGAATAGAAGTATTCTCTAACAGGATAGAAATCAATACACAGAAAAGAGAGCACGGCTAAAACGGCAGGTTGAAAGAACCTAGACTGCAGCTGTCAATTAAGGCACTCTCAGGGAAATTCTTAAGAAATCAAGACTCACAGGGGATCCTACTTGGGCTTAAGAATTACCAAGGTGAAAAATTTCTTCACGCTCTCACAGATGTTTCTACTGCCAAGTAACAGCTAGAAATTTCTTTCTTCTCACAGAACCGCAATTTTAGCCTTAGGCATCTAAATTCCCATTCCATTCCTCATCGGTATGCACAAACCCTAAAGGTCATAATTTGACTCTCAGAGCAGGAACACACTCAAGCAGCAGCTCACTAAATGGATAGAGCCAGCTTTTCCGGGGCAGGCTGGGGCAGGGAGGCGCACCAACATCTACTGAAGTCCTTGTACTCTGCAGGGGACAGCTGCCAGAGCGCGGTGTGGCCCTCACACTGTTTTTTCAACCAGCAGCACTGCTCCTTATGCACATAAGGTTTATGAAAGACATACTTTTATAAATGTTAGTACTGGAAAAGAAAAGTATGTCTTCCATGTCACAGATGGTCCTCAATAACTTGAGATGGGAAATGTACAAGGCTTGATTTCCCATTCTGCTATAATCAGCCTTCTTTTGTCTTCCATCGGAAGAAGGCAGGAAAAGCTGAATGCATGGAATTACTTAGTGATTAGATTACACTTCCATATGACCTAAAAATCTTCAATCATGTATCTCACCCTTGTATCCAAGTTCTGTGAGAAAGTTTCTTACATCAATTTTCCTCCTTAGCGAACTTACCCTAAAACAGAAATGGTTTTCTTCAAGAGACAGCTGTTTAAAAGCTACATATGATTTTCTCTTTAAAAACCAAAAGTAGCTATCAAATAATCTCTAAATATTTGATTAGCAGCAGCTTTAGAGAGAGCAGAGTTCAAGATTTGAAGAAAGGTCAGTTTTTCTATATAAAGGCTTATGGAAATGACATACTGTGTCTGAAGCTCTGCTTAATCCAACTGTTTGTCTTGCCAAGCTAGTAAATAAATAAAGACAAAAGCCACTGCTGTGTACCAGTTAAAATGCTGCTTAAAATGGTAAGAAAGCATCTGGAAAACAGACTTTAACTCCAATAAAATCTAATAATGGAATATTCTGTGATACAATAGGGATGGGGTGAATTAAATGTGTGTCTTTTGCTAAAAAAAAACAATAAAAGAAATTAAAGATTGGGATGATGGCAGCTAGCAAATTAACAGAGAGGGCACAGTGTGGTACCCAAAAAAATACTACAGTAGCAATGCTCAGTAAATCTATAAAATTACTTCAACTGCTGTCTTTCCTACTAAATAGGAATAAAATATGCTATGCTTTGTTTAATAAACTGTACCATTGCTAGATAATCTCCCTCCCCATTAAACTGGTAAACTCACTGTCTCTGCATTTTTCTTGTGCATTTTGAATTTCCATATGACCCGTGTGTTAAAATGATATTGTTACAAAATCCTCATTTAATTTCTAGGGAATAATAGAGAATTTTGATGTGAGAAATAGAAACAGCCTCCCAGTTTTTCAAACAAACAGACTACATATAAATTAATTTATTTAAGCAGTTGGTTGAATTTCTCAGCATTGCCAACAGCTAGAATCCTGGTGCAGATTGTTGGGTTGCATAGATAAATTGAAACATTTTTAGAGTAAAGACTGAAATAAATGGAGAGAGATTACAAGCATGGAAGTTGCACATTAGCCAAACAACCTGCTTTGTTTCAACATCAGTCTTTTGTTCATTCTTTCAGGAAATGAAAATAATATAAACAGGTCCCAAATAAAATTTTGCAGAATGAAACATTACCAGGAGCTGTACAATCTAAAATACAATACTACTTAAAAAAAAAACCCCAAACAACAATGCTGTAGGTTCTTAATTTGTCAACAGTATTCTCTTGAAAGCTTTGAGATTTATTTCCACGTTGACAGATGTATTTTCCCCCCATACATCTATAACTGAAGGTATGATGACTTACACACACATAATACAAGTCTGTCTAAGGAAACAGTAATTCTGCATGATTCTAAAAGGCACATTGTGATAAGGTGCCTCTATATCTTGTGCAAGGGAAAAAAAAAAAGTGAACTGTGTTATTCTAGCAGTGTGAGTCTCCAGATTATCCTCTTTGTAACCCCATGGCTTCAGGAAGACAGAACCAACAGATGAATGTGATTATTTTTATCCTGTGCTTTTCTTTCCAAATGCTTAACAAGTACCTTCCAGAGCAGCATAAAAGCTGTAACACCAATACCCATCCATGGGCATGGGCTCACTCACTGCTGCATGTGATCCTGTGAAGTGTCTCAGCAATTGAAGACACACTCCACTGCTCAAAGTCAAAAGAATCTCAGTCAGAGGTTTGTTTGAATCACATGTTACCTTCTAAGCATTTCAAGGTCTGCTCACTGCATGTATGGTCAGCTTTAAAATGGAACACAATACTCCACCTCTATCTCAAAAAGGTGCTATTGTCAGAGGTACTTTAGTGGTGGAAGGAGGGAAAAGGGAGCTTTGCTTGCTCCTGTAACATTTTTATGATATAAACTGCACCTGAAAACCCCATGCCCCCTACATGATACCTTAATGATGCCTTACGTACCTGCAACCAGACTAAGTTTATTCACTGGTCTGATTCTGTGACCAGAGAAGTTCTGTGAAGATAAATCTCCTATTAACATCCATGGGTATCAGAGAAGTTTACTGTACGCTCTCCCTGACATAGGAATGGGCATAAAATTGGACCTACTGGCAGTCTTGATGTACAGGTACCCTTAAATCAGCTTAACTTGAAAAAACACCCAATAAAACAAAATGGAAAAATGAAGTTTAAAAAAAAACAAACACGTAATGCCCAAAGGAAGCTCTTTACTAGGCTGAAACTTCTGGGCCTGTTTAGATCAACTGTTGCATTATTTCTTTTCATATGACCATTTATGCCAAAGGTTGTGAGGAAGAGAGACAAACCTTATTATTGATGATGGCTTCAGAATCATCAAAGACAAAATCTCCATCATAGCTGTTAGCAAAACAGAGGAAGGAAATTAATGCCACAACCATTTTAGCCCAGTATGATGGGAGGAGGAACCATGATACGTCATGGTCCAGGTTAGGTTCCATTTGTGCCATTCTGTGAAATGCTGGTTCCAAGTTGGGAGCTTCAGCATTATGTTGGTTGAAAATCTGGAAGAAACACATACAAGTGCACGGTTACAGCCCTAATTCACAAAAAAAGAACTCTAAAGGAAAGCTGGCTTGGGAGAGGAGATTGTTTCATTTAACCTTACATTTTTTTTTCTCAGCGCCTCTCATAGTTACTGGAACACACCTAAACATAATTTTGTACCTCAAATGAGGAACTAAAGGCAGAATTTATCATGGTTGGAGCACAGAGATAAATACAAGAAATTCTTAGATGCTAAGGTAAAACTTTGGCACAGACAAATTCTAAAATGTAGAGCAAATCACTGTTTTTCTGTTTCTTACTGTTCTTTTCAAGCAATACAAACAGATGCAACAGAGGGACTGTGAAACATTTATAAAGCTCTGTAGAAAACGATAAACATTATAATTTCCTTCCACGTTTGAAAAGCAAACATTGTCAACTGCCAAAAGAGCTAAACTCCCTTCAGTTAATCAGATTAAAGGACCCAGTCTCACACATTCCCCCATGCAAGGAATTCATACAAACATCGCAGATCAACATATGGAGGTATCAGTTAATGGCCTAGGCCCTAAATCTCAACAATTCAAGCAGTGATGCAGCAAGACCCATAGAATTGAGATGGAACTAGCATTCAAGAGATCACTCAGCACACCTCAAGTGCACCTGAAGTTCCACTGCTGTAAGGACTCATGAGGTTGTTGAGGCAGATGAAAAAGACCCTGCAATCCAAGCACACTGAGTGATAGATACATCAGTGTGGAGGTACTGAGGCTGGAGGTTTACACCCATGAACCACCTTTACTTGGATGGGTCTCTCTGGATGCTCCAGAGCCAGCTTCTGTCTGGACTTCTGCTCTGCCTCCGCTTCTCAGGGGCTCAGACACCACTGTGAGTGCTCTTATTATCAGGTGCTGGTATAAATGGCAAGCAAAGGAAGCTATGAATGGAAAACTGCAGTAAAAGCCAGGCAGAATATGGATTTTTTATTTTGCAAGCCCAAAGTATGATAGGCACATATAGCAGCCTATCTTAAGTTTCTTCTTATTTATTTGCTTATTAAATCAACTGTTGCACTCCTGAAAATATAACATTTAATACCTTCATAGAGAAAAACAGAGAATCTAGAAGAATAGCTCTAGTGCACCCCTGCAAACATTGCATTTAATGGAATGTTTGGAAAAGAGCTCCGAGCATCTGGCTTCTGGAGCAGAGCTGACCATTAGAGCTGCTGCAGCAATTGCTTTGCTTTTTGCAGTAGCTCACTCCGGTTCCCGCATATTCCCAATTCCCGCACACACACGTGCCCAGGGACAGGCAGTGCCCCCTGGCACACCGGTGCCCCTCCTCGCTTTGGAGTCCATACGGCGCGGCTCCCACATTCAGGAAAGGTCAGTAACCTGGAGCTGTGCAGCCTGAGCTCCCTGGCTGAGCAAAGCAGCTGCCTTAAGAGCAAAACCTTTTCTCGGAGCAGTTCACCCTTGTGCTCGTAGTTTGACGGAAACAAAGAGAGAAAGCGTGGCTGTTAACCGAGCGAAGTGCACGGCGTTGCTCCCAACAGCACGGATACAGCATCAACACGCACCACGCAATTAAAATATTTAACCTACTCAAAATTTATCTCGCCCTGAAAGTTTCTCCCATTACGCTTGCTCTGTTCACCCGGCGCACAGCCACTGCCTACCCTCTTCCCGGCCGTCCAGGATCCGGTCCGTGGAGGTTCCCTCCCTCTCTCCCCGGGCAGCGCGGTGCGGGCACCCTCGGGGCACCGCCACCTCCCGGAGCGGACACACGCCGCTGCCCGGGGCCGGGAGGGCGCCTCCCTCGCCCTCCCCAGGGAAAGGCGAGCCCGAGCCGACCCGGAGAGCGCCCGCCGCTCACCGCAGCACCCCAGGCGGGGCGGGCACGGCGCCTCCCGCCCAACAGCGCCGGCGCCGGGGGCGGCTCGCACCCAGGGCGGCGCTGGCCGTGCCCGGAGCCCGCAAACTTGGGGGCGTCCCGGGCACCTGGCGGGCGGTCCCGGCGAAGGAGCCCGCCCGGGAGGGCAGCGGCAGCTTCGGGGTAAGGGTCGAGGGTGGCGGGCAGGCGAGCCCCGCCGGGAGTTCGGCGGTGGCCCTGCCCCGCTCGCCGCTCCCCTTTTGTCCTGGCGGCGACGGCTCCGCCGGAGGAGGTGGCCCGTCCCGTCCCGTCCGGCCCTCACCGCCCCGGGCCGGTCCCGCCGGCGGACGGGCAGTGGCGCGACCCCCGCTGCCCCGCACGGCGTTACCTGCGAGGACACGGAGCCCGCGCGGCATCTCCCACCCGGGAGCGAAACTCTCCCGCCCGGCGAGCCCCGAGCCGGAGCGGCCGGCGGGGGAGGGGCCGCGGCGGCTGCGCCTCCGGGAACATCCCCGCAGCCCATTGGCCGCCGCTCCGCCCCGCCCCCCTGCGGCCCCGCCCCCAGGGGCAGCCCCGCCTGCCCATTGGCTGCGGCCGCGCTGACGCGCGGTGGGCGGGCCCGGGCGGGCGGAGCCGGGCGCTCACTCGCGGTGGGCGCGGGGCCGGTGCGGGTCGCTCCCCCTTCGTCCCCAACTCCGCACTCCGCGCACGGGTGGGGCCGGGCGGCGTTCCCGGTAGCATTCCCGGTGCGTGCCCGCCCGCTCGCTCGCTCGCTGTGCCCTGGCCGCGGTCGTAGCCCGGCGCATCTGGTTGGCCGCGGGCTGTGGGGCGGCTGGGCTGAGCTGGGGAGAGCGGGGCCGCCCGGCACGGGGGTGGGAGAATCGCGAGCCCCGCGCCCCCCGCTCCTCTCGCAAAGGCGAGGTTCCTGCGGCGGCGGGCGTGCACGGAGCGGGAATCCCCCCGGGAAGAGGATACAGAGGCGGTGGGGCGGTGGCGGAAATGGGTGTCGGGGTCTCGCCGCCTGGGACGGGTAGCGGGGTGAGCTGGCACCGCGTTCCAGCCTTTCTGTAGGACGCTGTCGTCCTGCTGGGGTTGTTGTGGGTGCTCTCCGCAGGGTAGATAGTGTAACAAGAAAAAGGCTGTATCAGGTGCAGTTAATTCGTGCGTTTAAACATCACCGTGATTTCCTTCTAAGAAAGTGTGATTAAGCATTGAACTGGTAGCACCAAATGTTCGCAGAAGCTTCTCTAAAAAAACCCCATTAAAACCTTAATGTGCTGAAATTAGATGAGAACTCCTGGCTCTGTGCCAGGGAGTGACATACTATTTGGAGTGGGATTTTTAAGATGTTTGCATTATCAAGCGTCAAATTAACAAGGTTATTTCATGTGTCCTTTGAGGCTTTAACTGGAGTGGAAGCGCTGCTTTGGGAGGGCTTTGGTGGTTGCCACCCATAACTGCCTGCTGACACCTGCTTTGGAGCATCTGCTCTGCAACACGGGCAGCAGCTGAGCCAGCACAACTGCCAGGCTCGTCTATTATTCAGCTGTGGATGTGGAGCTCCTGCCTTTAAGATGGAAGTCTGTAACTTGTGCCTTGAGTTAAACAGCTCCCACAAAGTGTCTGAGGTGCTGCTCGGTGGGGAAGGGGTGCAAAGCCAGCGAACTGCTGTCATCCAGCACACAAAGCTCTGTGAACTGATTGCAGGCTTCTGGTCCCTGTGGTACCAGAGCTGAAATAGATACGCAAAGACCTGCAAACCACTAAATTGAGCCCTGTACTTTAAAATGATCTTGTCTGTTCTGACTTTGTCCCTGACTTAGTGATCTAAATGGGCACAATGAGGAAGCTTTGTGTTTCATAATTTGCCATTGTGAAACGGTAAAAGTGAAAGATGTCTTTATGGCTTTTAGGTCATTTTGCCTTATAAATACAAGGTAAACCATGAGATAATCCACAAAAGCGTGTTTTCTATGCTTCTGCTTCTACAATCCAAACCATTGAGATTGATATAACTTACTAAAAATAGCTGATTTACCATATTATTTCATTATTAGGAAGTGCTGGTTCATGTTTCCTGACATTTCCTTACTGTTTCAGCTTCCACCCCCCAAACTACCACACATGCATATTATCAAGTCAAACTCCTGTCAACAAGAATTCTCAAATTCAACAATCTTCCTGAGATTATAATATGTATAGAATTTTTAATTAGTGTTTGTTAATGGAAGGGCCCTTACTCAGAAGAGAGGGGCCCAATTTTGAAAGAAATTCCTTAGTTAGAAAAGGCAGTATATAATGTATTCCATCTTCTATAACTTCTAATGAAGTAAATGAAATTTCTGTTCATGCTTAAGTTTGCCCATATGTAAGAATTTATTTTCATTTAAGCATATGTAAGGTTCTGTGAATCAAGGTTGAGATTTGCTTCAGCAGACTCACTGTGACACTTGCCAGACTTGTACTGTTTGACTCACTTTCACATTTCTGTGTTTTGTTCCGTAGCTAGTTTGACTGTATCACGTTTGCTGATGTATTTATTTTTACTAATGGCCCATTCAAATCACATACTCTTCTTAGTAGCTCCTTTGCTCACATTTCTTGGACATCTGCACATCCTTGATCTGTGCTTTATAACTGGAATTTCATTTGTTTAGTGTGTCTGCTGGTGTAATCAGTTCTGGTCAAATATATATATTTCCACGCAGCCAGATGCACAGATGGTATAAATCACCTCATCACCACTTATGTCAATACAATAATAACGATTAACATTTCTGCATGAACTAGTTAACATGGGCAGAAGGCTCTGCTTCCCATTATTTTCCATTTAGAAATAACCTTTTTTTTCTTAGGCCTTTATTATTTTGCTTTTTATAATATGGCAGCTTTTATGATGACCTTCTGTTCTGCTTTAATTAACATGAAGAACTGCAAAGCAAATACCTGTTCTGGAGAGTTCCCTAGTTCCCTCAAAATCTGATTTAAATCAGCTACAGTTGCATAATTTATCTTCAGTCTGCTTCTTTGGAGGGTTATTATAGCATTTCAATTTGAAGCAGTTCCTAAATACAACTCTTTTTTTTTTTTTTTTTTTTTTTTAATCTGCAGTTTCTGGGAGGGTAGTATGTATGAAGTGAGTATCTCCTCGCTCTGTAGTTTTCTCAGCATGCTAAATTGATCTGCCTAAGTGGCTATTGCATCCTTATTTTTAGCAGCCTGCCACTGCAGATCTGCACAAAGGCCAGCCTTGCTCTTGTTAGAAAGGAGGGTGCAAAACCCGTCATATTTCAAGGGATCAACACTTGACAGTGTCACTGTGACTTTGCAGGCAAAGGGATAAAATGTCAGGGACTGTGGTAATGCAGGATTCAACCAAAACAATTCAGAAGCTTAAAAAGGCTGTCAGTTGCTACCACAGTCGTTTTTGGAACAGCTGTGTCCTTTCCACTGCCCGGATTTTGCCATCATAGATGTGGCCTTGGCCATTGAGAGCCACTGCTTGTGCCTGTAGGTAACCTGCAGCTGGTCCCTACCTGGTCCCTATGGTTGGGGCATGCACAGGCATTTGATATGCAAATATTTTCATAAAGAATAGGCATATTTTCTCTACTGTTGTTAACAGTATTTCAATGGTCTCTTCCTCGAGACAGCTGGTGTCCCAATTAATTACACTGAACGAGGCATTTGAAGTAGCAGGTCTCAGGCAGCTTGTTTTGTATGTTGTGTGTTGTACGTGTGTGTGTGTGTGTGTAAGTACACACACATATGTAGAGACATGCAGACTCCTATGCCTGGTGCAGTTGCAACGTTGATCAACTGTAAGTCATAAAAACAAAATAGAAATGAGACAGAAGTTAAATGAGATTGTCACAAGAGGAGTGCAATGAATGGAGCCTTGTTTCCTGTTTTTCTGTGTCTTATCTTCCTACACCTCCTTGCTTTACTAACTGTGGTTCCCCTCGTGACCCATGTAAGTCATCCTCATTAAGATCCCTCAGTATACCTCACTTTGCTTTTTGGCTTGCCAGTTCTCTTTATTCTGTGACTGACCACAGCTATGGGTGTGTTTGCTGCTGAACAGCCTGCCCAGACTTCACCATGCAGAGTTGGTGACAGCTGGGTCTCTGTGAAAGGGCCTGTCAGGTTGCTGCCATTTACACAGCCATTATGGGCTTTTTTAAAATGAAACATGCAGGAACTGAACATGCTGGAGGCTCCTGTACTTTGACAACTCTGGGTTAAATGGAACAGAAGTTATTGGAAAAGGATTGACAGAAAGACCCTACAACTCTAATTTTCTTTTGAATTGAGGCTTCCAGTGAAGTACTGAATCCTTTAGCCCTGCTGCTGTGGCCATATCCCTGCTACTGGTTGAGAATGAGCAGGTCCATTGAAGACTTGTTGCTACTATGTTTTGCTGCTACTAAAATGTTTAGGGTAGAGTTGTAGGATTATGGCTCACAGTCTTAAATTGTGTTAAAAATATGTACTTAATCACATATTCTCCTTCCCCTAAATAAGGAGATAAGAAATATATATTTAGAACAGTTAATTCTGAATGTGAGAGCTATGCTCTGTGGAATGTGTTCTTTTCAATAAAAAATGGAAATGTAGTAAGTCAAAGGCTTGTGGATAACAAAGATTCCACTATTCTGTTGTTCTCTGAACCATAAGAATACTCATCACTGCTTCTCACTGTAGTACTTTAGACTTAGTACAAGCTATACTTCAGCTTTTATGGGAAAAACAGAGAACTGTCTATCAATAATCAACCTAAACCTTTCAAGGAAAGCACCAATGTAGTTATGCCAGCTTGTTATAAATTCACCATTAATATTGAGCTACTTCACTCTGTTCATCTGCCTAGCTTTTTGTTAGAGAAAATACACCTTTCTTTGCCAGACATTGAAATTAAAATAACTATCTGTTCTTGACACAAAGAAGCAGAAGATAAAAAAAAAAAAAAAATTAAATGGAAAGTGGAACTCTTAAATAATTTTCAAAGGTTCTCAAATTTCCTTCCTAAAATTACTTCAAGCTGTATGAGGAAAATATTGGAGACACACTGAATGATTGCATGTGCTAACATTATGATTTAAGAATGTTTCCAAGTTTTACATTTTAAAATTGTATTGTCCTAATCAAGAGGCTGTACAAGCATCTCTGCTGTCAGAATTAATTTGCAATTCATTACTTTTGTCCTGCAGTTTAATAGTGTTTTAACTACACACACACAAATATAAACAAAAATAGGCACTTTTAAAGACTGCTGTATCTATCTTAAAGTTAAGTTGATTAGAACTTTAATGTACACTTTATGAAATTGCATTGGGCTGTATATTAAAAGATTAGGAAAATTATAATCTACTGCAAAAACCTTCCAGCATCTAAAGAAGCTTCTCTTGAAAAGCATTCAAAACCCTGGTCAGAGCACCAGAAAATTTTTTTGCCTTTCCTTGTATTACCTAATGTTAGCACTTTGGACCTTCATTTTACACTCACATAGCAATTTGCCTAAATAAAATATAGTGCTGAATGTGGTAAATAAGTCAGATGATGTAATTTTGTACTGAGTAGTATAAAATTATTATGTTGTGAAGTAGAAGAATGACTGAATTGGGGCCTCTACCTTTTCCTGCTATTTTAAACTTTTCAACCATGAGTCTAACCTAGTCTTTTATTTCCTTTCCACACACTAGCTTACCTAACAATGGGTTCCGTGAGATCCTGAAAGTTCATCTGCATGTGAAGAACTCCATAACTGAGGCTTATATTTAAAAAGTAGGTTGGAAAAAGGGATTTTTGATCTCTAAAAGTGAGAACTCTAGGGAAATACATACAATGAAATACTATAACACAATGAAAAAAAGAGAATTTAATAGTGCATGATTTATATGAACCCAGTTTATAACTTCTAAGTCAAAAACTTTAGTGAAAGATCTTAAAACTGCATCTGTGTTTGAGATATAGCTGAAGAGCAGCATGATCCAACAGGCAACCATTAGACACCATCAGACAGCAGGCCAGGATATCAGAGTAACTGACATAAACCACAGAAATGATTTTAAAATAATTTATTTTCTCGTTGCTTTTATTTGTGAAATCAAATTGTTATTCTTACTAAAATAATTTTGCTTCATATAATTGTGGCTATAAGCATGAGATCATACAGTAATGCTTGCATTTTTAGTGTCTACCCAAGAAAGAGATATTTAAGACCTCTGAGTTACTGTAGAGTGTAGTTAGAGTGGCTGCTTTTAGATAATTTCCAGCTGTGATTTGTAAATAACATTTTTCTTTCTTTCCCTGCTTGCTGGGTGGTAATTATAGCTATGTAACAAATTTAAGAAGGAATACTTTATCTATATCTATACAATCTATCATTGTTTTCATCTAGAGTGCTTGGCAAAGGAAAGCATCTTGCTTTAGAGGTGGAAAACCTGAAGAATAATGAGATAAAGTTGCTTTTCCATGATTGACAGTAATTCAATGGCAAGAACAAGAAACAGAACCCAACAGAGCTGTTCATAACAAAATGTTTTCCTTCTAGTGAGGAGTTCTGAGGTTTCACAAAAACAAGCTGAGCTAGAAGGATGTTAAAACCCCAGCAGTTTCAAAGGACACAAATTTCACTCTTCTTCTTCCCCCCATCCAAGAGAGCTCCATCTCAGGAGAAATGAGACCGACTTTTTCAACTACCCAATTACCTTCTAGAAGACTTCTTGTTGGTGTAAGGTGGATTTGATAGGACACTCCTGGGCAGGCTGCCATGCACTGAATTTTACACCTCTCTCTCTGAGCCTCTAAGAGGAGAGAAAAAGGATTGTTCTTTTCTCTCTCCCCACCCTGACTTCAGTTTTTGCCTCCCAGTCTTGAATATTTTTGGCTGTTATTTTGACTTTCTCCTGTGAGGAAGTTATTGAGAAAGATTTCACAACCATAATCTTGTGTATGTGGCTTGTAAAAGAGACCCTTTCTCATAAGTTGGCCTGAACAACACGTGGTCTGTTGAGCACCTGGCTTTCTACAGAGCCTGTAACATTTTTTTCTTGTCTTTCTGGTTCCTACTGAAATGCAATTATTCTCCCCCCCGCCAATTAACTAAGGCCTGTGGGTGAGACTCCTGTAGTGATAGATATTAGAAAAAAACATAGCAAAGACAGCATTGCCTGCCCCAAATAGATAATTTGTAGCCCAGAATTTTGCAACATTTAAATGGGTAGAGCAGCATTTATCTAATAATATCTAGTAGATCTGGAAAGGAGTGGGGCAGGGCCATCCTTCTATTGGTGGTGTTCCTTTGCATGGACAGAGGCAAACTACTGATGTGCTCTTCTGTTCTGATAATGCTGTAGAGCTCATTAAATCTCCTTTCTGCAAGCAAGGCCTGAGGCCTATTAATTACTCTGATTTTCCATATATAAAATGGGAAGAATGCTACTAATCTGTTGACAAGTCTGCATGAAGCTGTCCAACTGTGAAATAATGTTGAAAATTTCATTTTCTCAGAGATACTGTCATCTCCTTTTGGGTTTTTTTTTCCCCTAAATGAGTTAGTAAAGCACTTCTCTCTCATTACCATGGAGACTAATATTTTATTGCAAAAATTGGAATTGCAAGCAAGTTCCAAGGTTTCAAGCAGATTTTCCAGAAATCAGGTCAATTGATGAAGTACCTGCACTCGGTGTTGGCTGCTGCAGAGCACATCACTTTCATTCTGAGTCTTATTTACATTCCAAGCCTCAGGGCTCGGCTGCCAGCAAATCAATCGTGGAATTGTTGGGCTGTGATAGATTCTGCAACAGGATCATAAAGGAGGAATAGCTTCACTGAAGGGTAAACTTGTTTGCATCTACCCCGGGGTATGTCAGAGTAGCAATGTGTGTGTGTAGGCAGTGACTGCAAAAGAGCTGATGCCCCACAAGAACATATATGGGTTGGCTTACCCATAGCAGGTTGTTCTTGTAATCACAGCAAAAGATAGATGGCTCAGTGCATGACAAATCAATTAATTATAAACATCTCTTGCAATTATTAGTTTGATTTACTAAGAAAGAAAAAGAAAGAAAAGCCTTAGTGGCTATTTTCTCACTATTTTTAATTTTTTTTTTTTTTTAATTCTTTATTCACTTTTCTTTTTTAACACATAAAAAAGAAAAGTGAATAAATTAAAAACAAATGTCAAAAAGAAGAAGAAATGCCTCCAGTCTGCAAACTGGAAGTAAAAATATCAACCATGCAGTTCAGTCCCACCCCTTGAGGCAAATATATGGAGAGTTTTCAGCAAGTCTGTCTCTCTGAACTTTGTGTAGAAACCTTCAGGCAGAATTCAAAGACATAAGAGATTTCTTGACCGCATCTTGATGGAAGAACTTTTTCTACTCATGTTTCTTGCTCTTGTATTTGTTCCCTTCCAAATGAGTCAGAAGTATCAATAAACTGTTCCACAGATGCAGTGGCCTGTGGAACATGATCAAACACAGGCCTGGCATTAGTTATTTTTATTAAAGATATCTGGCTTTAAAGAGCCCTTGGCAACCCACATGCATTTGCAGCACTTACAGTTTTTGTCAGCATCTGCTTGAGGACCCAGCTCTGAAAAGTGCCAGGTGCTCCTAACGTGTGTGAGCTGACTTCAGTGGCAGTGGGTGTATGAAAGCATTGACACTTGGGGGAGGCTGGAGCCAGGCAGAATTATAGCCCTAGCTGGTGTGTACAGACATTCACATTAGCTTTTAAGCTTTCCTTTTCCAATTACATTTAGTTTGAAAACCATTTTGGAAGATATCAGAGATATCAGCTGCCTCTGAGCAAGTTTGCTGTCTTCAGGATCAAGTCCTGGTGCTGCCATGTCCCTCACCTCAAACACCAGCACTCTGGTGTGCTGCACAAATTTTGTCTTGTCTTGTCCTGTACTCTTGCCTAAATTATCCCGTGGTACAACACTACAGGGAGCTGTCAGGAAATACAGATGTGTAGCTGTATCAAAAAAACATTCACCAAGGAAGGAAGGACCAAATTAATCCAAAAGGAGAAATCTTCTGTTCCTACAAGGCTACTATGGTGCTCACTAGCAGCAGAACTAAATGCAAAGTCTAGTACTAGACCACTAACCCCATTAGATGTAGACTAATAAGACCAGGGTTTAACTGTATTACTACTCTTAAATTCTGAATATCATGAGAACTGATACTGGAACTCCATATTCTGAAAATGCATTATAAAATACTTTATCTGTGTGGTTTTTTAGCATATCATGTTGTCTGAAATACTGGGCAGTACTCAAGAAATGGTGCACTGATACACGAAGAGGAATTTTATCTTTTCTATTTAGTGGAATGAGAGAGAAGGGAAAAATAGAAGAAGGAGAAAAAATTAAGACCCAAGGCAATAATTATAGCAGGCAATAATTCCAATTATGTTGTCCCAGAAAGTTCTATAACATGAATTTTTAAACATTTGCTTTCGTGCAGTTGTGTTCCCTTAAATATGTAGCAAAAGATTAATATCTCTTGACTGCAATAATAACAAAATTTTTTTTGCAACTGACTTGTGCGCATGTTGTTGATTTTATTATTCCCTCAGGAGTCATTATTTCGTGTTTAGCTTCACCAAGTCTCATTCTGAAATCGTGCACCATGATCTGTATCACATTCTTTAAGTAGTATGGTAAAGCTGGTTCACAGATTTTAGGATTTATCTTAAGTATTTATCCATTTTGGAAATAAAAATAAAATCAATAGAAAACTTTGAGAAATATTTTCTAAAATTTTTTTTAGAGACTGCAGTCTTTGAAATGGTGTGAAAAAATTATTTATTAAGATTGTGTGGGGTCCAAACGTAGTGATATACTCATCTCAGTGGCTGCTCATGCTGTTGTACACTCAATAGTTTTGGAAAAGGGATTTCAGCTTCTTGAGTAGTGAATCTTCTGGCTCCATTCATGTGCACTACCTTCACACATCGTTGCTTCCACCTTACAGCTGAGAGATGAGCAATAACCTTGCCAATTTCAGCTTGATTTTTATCAGTTCAGGACTAGCCTTTCCCACTTAAGATCTTGATTGTCCAATGAGAAAATGAAAAGGAACATGTGGGGAAGGGAGGGGTTTTTTTCTAATGGCTAAATTTCCTCTTGCTCTAAATTCGTTTGTGTGGCTCCGCTGGTTACCAGTAGAGATTAATAAGACTAACCTTATTGGGCTACTGTAAATTCCTGCCACAAACTGAAAACTAATTTTCTGAATCCCATGCAAATAACATACCTCTACGTCATCCACTTTTATTACCACCTTTATTTCTTTTATTTTGCAGTTGAAGGTGTATTGAGATCTCACATTAAGCCATCTGTCAAATTCAAAAGGTGTTTCTTGTAAGAAAGGATATTGCCTATGTGTCACATCTAACTGCTATTTTTTATCTTTTGGCTTATGTTATTTAACTGCCTAAATAAACCATCTACCATATAAAGTGTTCTTGAATATGTCTTATACTTCTTTCTCTCATGAGCAACAAAGAAAACAATCACATATTATTATTATTGTTATGGGCTTTATTCTAACAGAAACAGCACTAACAGTTTGTTAGAAAAACAGCTATTTGAGGAGCTGCTTTCTCCAGTAAATCTA
The DNA here is from genome assembly GCF_027887145.1 of Ammospiza caudacuta. NCBI lineage: Eukaryota > Metazoa > Chordata > Aves > Passeriformes > Passerellidae > Ammospiza > Ammospiza caudacuta. The sequence continues at coordinate 82,347,767 of NC_080594.1, forward strand.
GATCTTGTAGGCAGACCTATGGTCCTTTTAGGCATTCTAGGCTATTCCCAAGGGGACACTGCTGTCACTTCGTGCAAGTTTTGGTTCAGGGCACATACAGTGCATCAAAACCACAAACTGTATCCTGGGCTGCATGAAAAGGATTTTGACTAGTAGGTCAAGGAAGATAATTCCTTCTATTCCATTCTCATAAGACCCCACCTGGAGTGCTGTGTCCAGGTCTGAGGCCCCCAAGATAAGGAGGATATGGACCTTTTGGAGTCCAGGGGAGAGCCATGAGGATGAGGAGGGGGCTGGAGCACCTTTCCTATGAAGGCAGGCTGAGAGAGCTGGGGTTCCTCAGCTGGCAGAAATGCTCCAGGAAGACCTTAGAACCTTCCAGTAACTAGAGGGGGCTGACAAGAGAGCTGGAGAGGGGCTTCTTGAGAGAGCATGTGATGAGAGGACAAGAGGCAATGGCCTAAAACTGGAGAAGGGAGCTTTAAACTGGTTTTAGGAAGAATTTCTTCAGTATGAGAGTGGTAAGACACCAGACCAGGTTGCACAGGGGACTTCTGTCTGCCCCATTCCTGGAAGACTTCTAGAGCAGGTTGGATGGGGCTTTAACCTGGTCTTGTGGAAGGTGTTCCTGCCCATGTCAGAGGGGTTCAAAGTAGGTGGTCTTTAAGGTGTCTTCCAACTCAAACTATTCTATGATTCTATGATTCTATGAAAATTGCCTGCTTTAGATGTGTACACCAGCTTCATTTTTGTTGTTTACAATTCTCAAGATCCAAGATGAAACAAGAGTCCCTTCTTCCAAGGTTTTGGAAATTATGAATTACTGGTTTTTAAACATGAGAAAGTGTACTAATTGTAAATTCATTCATTATTGTTTTATCAGTAATAATTAAGTCTTATGTAAGCAAGAAAAGAGTTCTCGTAGCAGGTCACAAAGTGCCATTTAAGATGGTGTTCTGTGTACTCACTGGAGAATAACTGTCAAGATCCACTGGAAGACTTGAGGAAATCCTTATCACAATCAAGGTCCACTGGAAGATTTGAGGAAATCCTTATCACTGTGAATAAGAATGGACAAAGAATCATCAGTAAGTCACAACTCGTGAAGTGCAGGAAAATAAATCTATGTGTGTAGACATAGGAATGCATAGACATATACAGACACATATATCTATCTATCTATATCTATCTATCTATCTATCTATCTATCTATCTATCTATCTATCTATCTATGTGAGTAACTGTAATGACTGCTGAAAATAGCTCTGGAAACATGCTTGTAAGGGAATAAGAGCAGCTTTTTAACCATCTCCCAAAAACTTCATTGTTATTTTGGAGCATTCGCCATACTGCTGTTCTTTTCTGTTGTACATGGCAGTTTTTGTGACTTTGCCGGTAGAGGTTTTAAGCCTCTTCATTGCAACAGAATGAAAGTTTTGTGACTCCCAAAACTCAGTGTCTATTAAACTCAATGTCCATTAAACAAATGACAAGTGACTTCAGAGGACTGAATAAATGCATTCTTAAGACCCCATCTGTATTTCCTCTGCCTTGTTAAGCTTTCAGTTTAGTGGGAATCTGAAGGGCTGGAGAGGAACTTACACACAAGTGTATGTATGAAAAGCCAGATGATAGTTTTAACTGACTGAGGTCAGAAGTAAATTTCAGTGAGTCATCTTGACTTGGTTTCTCTTTGTTTACACACATTTGGTCCATATTCAATACGTTCTGTTATAAAAGGCAAAGTTGAAGCAAGTAGTGGCTCCATCTGAGAAGAGTCATACATTCCTAAGGGCTTTCAGAGGTTTTCAAAGACAGCTTTGATGAACTAAATAGAGAGCAAAGACTTGCCATATTTGACTTTTAGCCACATTCTTATGACAAAAACATGTAGCAGATAAAACAGATATAGTAATTATTGAACCAGCTAGCAGAGAAGCTATTTTTGACAAGCACATTTAAGTATGGCACATATGCAAAGTATTTCTGTGCCTTCTTGAAAAGATAACCCAGTAATTTTTTGGGATAAACAAAATGTCTAGCCACCCACTAGATGGTGGCAAGGAGCATAGTTAGGTAAAATTGTATGTACAGCAGTGTATGAAGTTTCTTAGCAGCAGAATCAGATTAATCTGCCACCAGATTCTCCCCCATAGGTAGAATTTAGAGCAAATCCTGCTGAATAGTAGGAAAGTCTTTGTAATGGTGGTCTGGGATAATAGATTTTCCCAGTTAACCATGCTGTAGAGCAGCAAGAAAGAGAATAGTTGGTGTCTGTGTGGGTGTGGGGTGCTAAATGGTACAAAGAGTTCTACTGTTGAGATAACTCCAGCAACAGAATTATTTCCCAGTGGTAGCTGTTTCATACAGCTCCAAAAGTGCACTGATATGTGCAGAAAAACAAAAGAGAAGTGACAGCAAATGCTTTTTTTTCTAAGACAGATAGTGATCCTGGTGAGTTAGAATATCAAAACAAAGGCTATGTGACAGCTGAAGGGCCTGCCTGTGCTTTCCCTCTCTCTGATCTGGGCTGCATCTCATTAGTTCCCCTCAGCAGTGGCAGGTAAGGGCCCTCACAGGCACTCAGAACCACCAGCAGCCAGTCCAAACCAGCTCTTTCCCAGAAGGCATTATCCACAGTACACCTAGAACACCTCCTTCCTCATTCGTTGCTATAGGGGTGGTGAATTTAAGGCAAGTAGTGAGCAGGAAAGAATCAGTTCCTGACTCTGGAGGGGGGAGGCTAAGCACAGAAGGCACCTTTACTATCTGCATGCCCTGTTATAAAAATGAGATAGCCCTCCCTAGAGGGATTCCCATGTTCTGTATCATCTGCAAAGGGCTAGTTTGTACCTTGCTGACAGAGTTTATTGTTTGGGAACACAGTTGTGGAACTGCTAAGGCATCGGCAGAATTCAACACCAGAATTTTGTCTGCACTTTTAAATTGAGTAGGGGTACCCTCCCCAAATCCTGCCCCCCATGGTAAGTGGGTCATAAATACCAAAACAGCCTAACAAAGCTGCCTGAGAGTCAGAGAATATGCTACTGCATTTGGTGAGGGTTGGCTGCTGCAGCCATGGGCAGTTTAAAGCGAAGGATGTGCGTTTGTGGTAGTTTTTTTTGCTATAGCCTATAGAAGGAATAAAATAAATAATAAATGAATATAAGAAAATGTATTGTGCATTAATATTGTGCAAGTACTTAACCATAAACCAAATGTTTGCTCAAGGTTCCCAGATTTTGGTTCAGTAGAAATGACTACAGTAAACTTTGTAGACATGCAAAATTTCTTCATCACTCCAAGAAGTGTGGAAAAGCAAGCTGTCTGAAAATGTCACTTTCTCACTACAAAGTGATTAATTTAATAAGAGTTTAACAATGAAAGAAGAGGGAGCACATTGAACAGAGTAAAAGCAACAGGAAGGTTGTAGCAAACAGGGCAGGATTCTTTTGATTCCACTTTAGGTATCTTCAGTGCAGCCTGAGTCCTCATCTCTCCAGTGAGTGACTAATAAAAAAGCTGGGTCCTACCTTCCTACCATCAGCATATTTTGGCGAGAGTGGAGCTGAGTGTGATTTCCTCACTTACCCAATTATAGGGCGCTGAGTAGAGTGCTGTCCTGTCTTCTTCAATACCAAATTGCAAGCTGCATCTTTACTCTGGATGATTGCCATGTAACATTGTGCATCCTGACCTTCTGGAGTAGCAATCCCATATTTACTCCAGATTTACAGAGTGGCTCTCTTTTTTTGGAAGAATCACCTTTCAGCATTGCACAATAGCTGCTGTAAACATAGCCTGCTGCAGTCTGTCTGCTTAGTGATTTCTTCCCTTTAAATACCTTGCTAAACCATAGATGCTAACAGAGTGCCTATCTTCTGTTACAGGCCTTACAGCACCAAGCTTAGCCAGAAATAACCTAGTTTGATTGAAAAAAAAATTCCTATTTTACTTTGTATAGTTTTTAAACCACCAGTGATGCACAGGGAAATAAATAAAAGGCTCTATAGATTGTCTGTCTGGGAATCCGTATGTTCAAAGCTCTTGTGATGATTTTTCCTAGCACACAATTCAAGCACATTAAGAAAGGCTGACACCTGCAGTCACAGATAATTAGATCAAACAAAAACAACTATAGGATGATGAAGAATGAATTAGGAAGGTCTCTGCTTCAATCACAATGGCTGGTTAAAGTCACAAAGGCTATAAATAGCCCTCAATTCCATTCTGCATTAACAGCAATCTACAGCAATCTAGAAGATGTTGCCCAGGCCCTTTATCTTGTGCTAAATTTAAGATTAAGGCACCCCAGCTCTCAAAAAAAAAAAAAAAAAAAAAAAGGAAAGGAAAGGAAAGAAAAGAAAAGAAAAGAAAAGAAAAGAAAAAAGAAAAGAAAAGAAAAGAAAAGAAAAGAAAAGAAAAGAAAAGAAAAGAAAAGAAAAGAAAAGAAAAGAAAAGAAAAGAAAAGAAAAGAAAAGAAAAGAAAAGAAAAGAAAAGAAAAGAAAAGAAAAGAAAAGAAAAGAAAAGAACAAGTGCTTTTTTGTACTTATCAGCAACAGGAATGTGATTTTGACAGTGCTGCCCACTGCATTGAGTAAACAGGTACTGGGTTGAACTTTCAACCAGACTGTGTATTCTGAATGACCCTTCAGATAAGTTTATGCTGCTGACTCTGAAGTGTACAACATCTTAAGCAAAATATCACACTGCTAAATATACTGAAAGTTTCAGAAGAGACTAAGGGGTAGATTTGCTATTGCTCTTGGAGTTTGGGTTTGATTTAGATCTAAAGCTTTGGGTCACAATCATTTGCTTCCACACAACTTCTAGAAAGGTTGGGAATTTCTCTCTGCAGTGGGAATGCTGCCAAGGCAGAATACTTTGAGCAGTCATTCATTTTCAGATCATGACCAAGTGTGTCCAAATGATGCACAGGAAGCAAATTAGTGACTTGAGGGCTAACTATCGAGACAAAATTTATGAGTCAGGCAGACCAGTCTGTCAGTGTGAACTTGGTGGAAGATGCCCTGCAGATCATTTAAAAGCCTCCATTTCATCTCACATTTGCTTGATCAGCATACCTGGGGACATGTGAGCACAGGAAGCTGTTGAGTATACCATAACTGAATGGAAGGCAAAACACACTGTGCTCACAAGTGTTCTTACAGCATTAGAGGAAAATTTTTCTTGGTTAACCACCACACAAACTCTTTGTTTCACAGTCTGGATATTCCTTTTGTACCTGTTCTAAAGCTCCAGAGAGGTTCCTGGTTATCAACAGGCTATGTAGAGTAAATGCCCGTTTTAATGTGCCCTATCTTTGGCAAATATTGCATCCCTTAAGGAATTTCCTGCTTTAAAATGTTATCCTAATTGTCTCAGAATTGACAATTTCTCAAGGGAAGCAATGTCACTCTGAAAATTTTAGTACCTTGTCAGACTGGTAAAATTGCCAACTCTTGCAGAACACAAAATGTTCATTCCTCTTCCTCTCTGCTGGAACTGCTCCTGAAGATGTGAAGTTTTGAATGGGAGTTATATTTCCCCTTCTAAGAAGACCTTTAGATAACAAACACAGGTAAATTTACATCACTTGAAGTGAGGTTGGTGTAACTGATCACATGTGGCTCTTTATCTACATCTGAACCTCTCATTCTGGGCTTCTTTATAGTCAACAGGAAGAAAAAAAGCACCCATAGATCCCCAGTCTTATTTTAGAGTTTTGCATTGGCAGAAACTAAAATGTAATATAGTAAAGCCTGTCTCCTTTGACACTAGAAGCTCCCATTTTTTGGTCTTGTGATCTTTCCAAAGAGTATTCCAGGAGCCAGCCCCTGATGAAAGTCTCTCAGTGTAACAAATATTTTTAATTTCTACTAAAAATCTTATATAAATGATACAATGCAATAATGCAGAAGAATGCAATACAGATGGCACATTAAGAATTCATATCTTCAATAATATTAAATACATTAGAAATATTATTACAATAATAACAAAGGGATAAAAACAAATGGAAAGAAGAGATTAGGTGTTTGAATTCAAACTTTACATTTTACCTAAAATACCCTCTTTTGGATGAATCTAATTTACCCAAGTTTAAAGATAAAGAACAGCTTGAGATAATCTGCAGATGGAAACTCCAGCATGAGCACTGACTCAATGCAAAGTATTCCTGCAAAGCATAACTGTTCTATTATTTTAACTCTGATATAAAACCAGCTTAATATATGTAATAATTTATTATGAATACCAAATTATATTAATCTATAAAAGGTAAATGAGTGAATTACTGATAATACAAAACTGACTCATTTTTAGCTGAGGTAAATGTTAAAAATCCCATTTGTGAATGAGCTGGCTTCTCTAGCTTTTCTCATAGGAGGCTCTGACACATTTCTTGAATGTGAATGTTTTCACTAGCAGTATTTTCTGCTCATTTGATTTCCCATAAAAATTTTCATCCATGTACATTTTTGTAAAGTGCTCCTTATGTTATTAACCCACAGTATTTAATAAACCAGGCTGTGATATGTGAATTACAATTTATTGGTAGGTCTGTAGAAGCCTCTACATGCTACACTTCATACCTGCTGCCTGTTTTTGTAGTGCTTCTGAATAAAACCACAAATCCAAAGCCTTGAGGGCCATTGGAGTTGGTCAGATAGGAAAAAATCCAGAAGAACTCCACATTGTTTTCAAATTCGCAGGTTAGTCTCATCTATCATTTTAACACCAATTATATATATGATCTTGAACATAACTTACTTTTCACCTCAAGTCCAAACCTCTGTGGATAATTTCAGCTACCTTATTTTTGCAATCCAGCATTGGTCCAAAATCCATTGGATTCAGAAGGAGCTTTTCATCTGACTCTCAAATGAACTTTGGATCAGTTCCTCAATAAATACAGATCAAATACAGGGAAAAACAGCTTCCTAGGATGTTCTCTGTCAGGATTCTCTGTTTACCATTACATTTTATAATAATAGCCTCTTCAGCTTTTTACACAGAAATTGCTTCAGATCAGTTGAAAGACCTTTTTCTCTTTTTAATAAAAACACATTTTAAATATCTCTTGAAATCTGGTCTGCTGACACCAGCTGAAAAATATGCAATTACATTATGCATGATTCTTGACTGTTCAGAGCATGAAAACCCCCTCTCTGCTATAGTCTTTTAATCATTGGAATGTTATGCTAAATGTTTGTGGTTTATTTTTTCTTATAAATGTGGCAATCAAGTGATGAATATGTGTTGTTAATAACAATACCTCTTTGGTCTTAATAAAGTCGAATTGAAATTAGTTTACTAAGCATCAGAGAGATCATTTTCAAGCGCATCAGTTTGCAAAGAGGCTTCACAATAAAGAGGGTTTAGGGAGGGGAAGTTGTTTACTGCTCTGGTGTTATGTCTTTCTAAGCAATTTAACATTCTCCTCCTTCCATGTTTTCATATTTTGATAACTGTTGTGATTCACTGGATGGAAAATGAATGCTTAAATGCATTTATTGCCTTTACCAGTTATTTCAAAGTTGGGACTAAAGACACACAACTGAAGAGTTACAAAGGAGCAACAGATCCTTTTGAACCATATCAAGGAATGAATCTCCTGTGTTCTAAGCTTCTGGCATTGCTTGGGCTTAACTTTCAGAATATCCAGTACTTTGCTAGAAAATGTAAAACATAAGCATAAAAAAGATCAAGATTATGTAGTATATAATTATGTATGTATAAATACATAATATTAAATAAACATTAATAATGTATATTTATAATGAATATAGGAAAAATCTGCTTTGTAGATTGGAGCAAAACACCTTGAGGTTAATTTATCCAGGGTGAAAATATTGAGCAACAGCAGACCTCAAGTAACATCAAGTGTAATACAAGTGTATGCAAGATAAAATTATGATGGAAAGAATAATATATGACATAAAGGTAAAAGAAAATGGTATAAATTATAATAAATTTTGTCAAGTGAGGTTTATGCCTGAATAGCTGAATTTGTCTTTTAGATAACAGGTTTTATAAAGCAGAAAGATATGAAGGATCCAATTTTTTTAGCAATGAACTATGGGGTTGATCTGACTAAATGCATGTGTCTGATCTGGTGACCTCTATTTCTGAACCACTCACCTCATGCTCCCCTTTTCTAGCAATGCAAAAATAGCTCCTTTTAGGGTATGACTCATCCCATCCTGAAATAAACATCTAAAATAAGCCAGATGAATCACACCTACAAGTGCTTATTTCTCTCCATGGACTGCAAAGATAGCCAGGGGTGACTGGCTCAGATGTAGATGACCACTCTAAAGACATCTGAAGCTAAATGGAAGTAGCTCCACTGAGACAAATTTACCAGGAAAGCATCTGAAATAATGCCTGTAGGAAAGTGCTCATTAATAAAACAGAGGTACAAACTTTGAGATAAGTTAGGGAGTTGTTTAAAGTGTAGATGAGAATGAGCAATATTGAGAAAAATATGTAATGGGTTGAAGGGAACTACTAGGACCATTTTTCATGGATCAGCTTTGGAGTGCATCTGGGTATTTTCTTTTATGATTTTGGCATGAGAAGTAGGATTGAACTAATGATATCTATTATGGAACTGGGTCACACTGTTGATATGGAAGAGAATGAGGATACATGAAAAATTAGATGAGCTTGATAACAGTAAAGTGGAAAAGAGATGAAATTTAATAGAAGAAAAATGAAATATTTTTGAAAATCTGAACATATTGCCTAGGTGCCTAAAGTGTATTTGGAAAAACATAGATATCTAATTATGACAGGAAAATTAAAAAAAATTATTCTGTTCAAACATCTCTGAAAGTAAAAAGCAATAGAACCTCCAGTGTTTTTTGTATTTTGCATAGTTAAGAATACTGCTGCTGTGGCTGAACTGAACATTTGGGAACTTGTTCTCTGCCTGCTTCTTTAGGGAGTCTAAGGTCCCTGAAGACTGCAGTGTCTCTAAGCTATTTCTAATTATATCTAACAAATTAACAGTCAGTATTGCCACATTTCAAAGTCAGCAGATAGAAGCAGAATGGATAAGCCTATTTTCTGGTCAATGGCATAGCTGCTCACATGCCCAAGAGGTATGCAATACAGCCAGTGCAGAACTTGACCATCTGGTTGAGAGAAAGGCACTCTTTATTCTTCAGGGGCAGCAAAGAATTAAAATTCAGAGAGGTTAAAAGGGTGTGCTAAGAATGTCTTGCTTGCCAGCAGTGTTTTTTAACAAGGACCAAAGAGAAGACATAGCTCTGGCTTTAAGTTTTGCTGTTCAACTTTAATCATGATTGTTTCACTCAAGGAAGTGCTGACAGGAACCCAGATAACCGTAATTCCATTTCAGGGGTATTGCCACTGGCTTGCTCCTTATTATTTCTTTGAACTGTGGCCCACCTGTACTGAGAGATGAGGGATTAAAGTTCCCTTCTCTCAGTAGGATACAAACCCAAACACTGGTCGCTGGGGAGAAAAATGACATTCAAGTCTTCTACTGATCTGGTAAATGCTGTAATAATTAATCTGTTCCTGATCTCAGGCAAATTGTTTCATGACCATCTTTTTAATCTGATGGGATGATAATAGTCATCTGTTGAAATGTTACCCAGAGGCTGCAGTTGCCCCATCCTTACAAATATTCAAGGTCAGTTTGGATGGGGCTCGGAGTAACCTGGTCTACTTGAAGATGTCCCTGCTCTCTGCAGGGAGGTTGGAACCAGATGATTTTAAAGGTCTTTTTCATCCCCAATGATCTATAATTCTATGAATACAGAAGTCAATATCTGAACAGTTACACAGAATCACAGAATATTCTGAGTTGGAAGGGATCAACAAGTCCAATTCTTAAGTGAATGGCCCTAATGAGGATCGAACTAGTGAGCTTGGCATTATTAGCACCATGCTCTAACCAACTGAGCCAATTTGTTGTCTAGAAACTATCTATAGGAGAGCAAATAATGTGATTTGTGACTTGGGTTATCTCAAGATTGATGCTGAAAAGTAGACAAATTAATCTTTCTGGGAGTGCTCAGATCTCTCCCTTGAGTGTAAATGGAGCCTGGCTATCTCATCAACATGTAGATGTTATAGGTAAGACATTACAGGTCTGTATATGTGTAACTTAGGTACTTCAGTCAAAGATGGTTTTTCTCTCTGAATTCCTTTCACATTCGTTCAATGCTTTCATTCCAAATCCAAGTTCTGGAAAATTCCCCGTTCCTCTCACTTGGCATTGCTCATGGTGCAGTTTACATGCTGCTCCTTTCAGTGCTTTGGCTATTACAAAACTCATCTAGACCATATACTTTTTCTGTAGACTGCAGGCCCCTGACTCAGCATTTGGGAGCTCACCCTTAGACTTGGTGGATAATTTCTAGGTGATGGAGTGCTGAATATCCTTACTGCTCATAGACAAATGAGCTATCAGGGTGTCTCAGCACTCTTGAAATGTAAGGATCTAGAAATTCAGTCTGGGTGAGAGTTCAGCCAAGAGCAGATGGTGAACATTCTGTACCACCCTGACATGGCATCCTGCTCTGTACATGGCACAGAGGAAAAAAGTGAAGACATCTGAATCTCAGCTCCTTTGTAAAACTCTCATTTCTGCCCCTCAGAAGAGTAGAACTCTGCTTTAATGTACAGATTTTTGACAAAAAGCACCAGTTTGAAATTGATGTGCTAGAATTTTTGTGCCCCAAAAGTTAGGGGGGAGGAAGTTAACCTTTTCTTTTTCCACATCAGGCTCTGTTTTCTTAAGCCCTGTTCTCTGTCATAATCTCTTCAGCATCAGAACTCGTTTTTTCCAATCAGTCACCTGCAGGCAGTAGGGCAATGATTTTGCTGTGTGATGATTTATGAGGGTGAACAAAGAATGACTTGTTTTTTATGGCTTGTATTTCAGAAAATTTTGAAGGCTGAAAGTAACCCAAGTGAGCATACAGAAAACAATGGCTCTGGCATTTAGAACAAAACAAACCAAAACAATTTTTCAACAAATTTAAAAGCAAGAGAAACAAAACTAGCACAGGGTGGCTGATAATTTCTGTGCCTTTCTGAATGATGATTCATACTCATCCCTGCTGGGTATATATTTTGGAGAAAAATTTAGAATACCTCAAGCTATTTTCCTTTTTTGCTCACTTCTCATCTGTATCACCAAACATCCCTACTGTGTGTTTTGGTTCTCAGGAGGAGGGGATTCTGTAGCTCTATGTGAATGCCTTGATGGGGTTCAGCTATCATACCAAGAATAGGAACAGACTATATCTTGTTCTTTTGAGCTCCACATCACTCCTGACATTGTTACACTAGAGTTCAGAAAAGCTGTCTTTTATATGATGCTAGAATGGAAGTCCTGTTAAACTTTTTCTTCTCCACTGCAATTTGCCATTTGCTTTCCTTCTCAAAACTCGTCAGTTTTTCAACATGGCTTAGGTTAAAATTTTGACATATACCATTATTCCTATCATGCCTTTTGCAATGCTAGCTCTTCTCATGATTTGTGAAAATTTGGACTGTCTCCAGGAGAATGGACTGAAGCATTGGAGAAAGTCACTGTAGTGTCCTTTCTCAGTGCTGCACTGGCCCCAGCAGCTCTGCTCTCACCTTTCCTGTGCTAGCTGCTCTTTTCTGTACCATGGAACTCAAGCTGACAGAGGGAACTGAGCTTGCCGGAGAAGGTGAAGACATGAGCTGCCTGCTGCTACCAGCAGCTGTGGGGGAAGGCAGGCTGCTCCTAACCGTGGGCAGCAGATGCTCATGAAGTAAGTGCCAAAGAGTGTTTGGGGAAGCAGTACATCTGTTACCTGGCACCAGAGTATCAGTGGAGCCAAGAGGTTGCCACTTTTTCACTCAGCACAGTGACACACAGTGAAGTGGAAGATAAGCCTGTGCAGTCCCAAAGTCCAGCTGAGGATAAAGACCTAGGAATGATTTCCCAGTCCTGTCAATTGTGTATCCTGTGCAAAAGCTGGGTGGAAATTATTCCAAAACAGTGTGCTGTATGTATAGTGCATGGGAAAAGCCTTAAAGTGCTGGAGTATATGTATAAATTACCATTTGTGCCCTTGTTAAAAGGAGTGCCCTTTATCCCCTTCCTAGGCTGCCTATATAATTTCTTGCTCTTAAGAACACTTGGCAATCTCAACTGTGTTTTATCCAGATAGTGAGGAAATTGCTCTGGCTCTGTTATTTTATTCACATGTGGCATGTCAGAATAGAAAGTTGTAACTTTTTTAAGATCTTCTTCTATCAAAATGCTTTTAAAGTGCACTTGTAAGTAAAAGGTTCCATTTGGCTTCACTTTTTAAATAACAGAATTAAACATAAATACAAATCAATTGGGCTGTAATATTTAAAGTTCTAATAAAAGCTGGAAAATTAAGAACTAGGCTTTAATGTCCAGGGTGAATCCTCCAGAAATTTCCAAGCACCATCTAACCTTACGTAACAGCTCTGGGGATTTACTTTGTCTCCTAAAGGAAAAAAAAAACTCTTCTCATTAAGAACTGCAGAAATAAAAATAAATAAAATTTGAGATGAACAACTTATTTTCTTAATTCCAAGGAAAGTCTAGTTTCATAGTGACACTAAAGGAAATTCACCATGCATTTTCTTTCTTCTCTCTCTCTACCTTGAATGACTTCAAGTCCTTCCTAAACACAACCTTGTGAGTGCATTGGATGTACTTTTTTGACTCAGCAGTCAGTTTAGACTTCAGTCAAATAATTTTTCCTTGATTTTTGTAGCCTTTTCATGGCAGCATTTGGCCAATGGCAATCATTATCAGGACAATGGCAACAAAATAAGGGTCAGGGAAGCCCACATGCCTACCTGACAAACCACAACCTTTCTGAAACTACTACAGAAGCCTTCTTCTAAAATACCCATTGCATTTCTTGCAGCTGGGGTCACTTGGAACTGTACCAGAATCCCAGAATTCTCTCAGTAGTGTAAAATATCTGCATTCTCCTTTAGTAGCTCTTTGGGGCTTCATAAATGGTAAAACCAGAAAAATGTATTCAAAACAAAATAACGTGCTTTGTTTTAATTTTGAGATGTTACATCTAAGCCTGGAGGGAGGGAGTGTGCATTAATTCAGAAGAAAGGTGTAATTTATTTTGCCCAATTTAAACCATGGGAAAGAAGAACAATCCAAGGAACTGCAGGCTGGATGACCTCATCCCAATCCCTGAAAAGGTGTTGGAGCAGCAAATCCTGGAAAACTTGCCTAACGTAAAAAGGACAAGAAAGTGATTTGATTTAGATAGCAAGGATTGATGAAGGGGAAATCATACATCATAATTCTAAAAACTCTCTATGATTCCATGACTGGCTTGGGGGCAAGGAGAAGAGTAACAGATCTTGAAGTTAGCAAGGCTTTCAAACCTGTCTTCTGTAAAAGCCTTGCAGAAAAAATGATGAAATACAGACTAGATAAACTAACATTAACATTGATAGCCTGGATGTGTGATAGAGTGCAGCCTCAGCAGATTTCCAGATTATAAAAAGGAGGATTGGTTGGAGGATTGGTTATTATGTGGTGGTTGTGCTACCAATTCGTAGGGACCTCAACAGGCGGGAGAATCAGGAATCTCATGAAATTCAGCAAAGGTAAATACAAAGTTCTTTGCAGAAAAGGACTTGGGGATCTTCACAGACAATGTGTTCTTGCAGCAAAGAAAGCCAAAATTGCCCTGGGCAACACTAGGAAAAGCATTGCCAGCATATCAGAGTAGGTAATCTTTCCCCTCTAGTGGCATCTGTGTCCAGTTCTGGGCTCCTCTGTACAAGAGACATACAGACATGCTGGAGTTAGTCCAGCAAAAGATCTCAAAGATGATTATGGACTTGGAGCATCTGACATGTGAGAAGAAGCTGAGAGAACTGTGACTGTTCCACTTGGAGAAGATTCAGGTGGGGGTCTTATCAACATACGTGAATACTTGAAGGGTTCAAGGAAAGGAGGTCCAGGCTCTTTAACGTGGTGTCCAGTGACAAGAGACAATGAACACAAATTGAAGCAGAGTGAATTCCATTTAGGCATAAGAAAACACTAATTTCCTGGGTGGTAAGACTTGTGAAATGTAGGGACTGTTTGTCCAAGTAGTTTGTGGGGTGCCTACTCTTGCAGGCATTCAAAACCTGACTGGGCCTGCTGAAGGGCTTCTACAAGTGGTCATGCCTCATAACTTCTTATTCCACCAGTGCCATCTGCTGTATAGGAACTAGAAACAAACACCTCAGGAAAAATGTTAATTTTCAGGAGTACGGCTCTTTGCATATTTACTAAATCATTGGATTCTGACTGGAGGAATTACAAAGAACAGATGCTTACTGATACAGCAGCTCACACCCTACCGAGAGAATAATGTAGCAGTCCTTGCTCTACTTGGTAAAATATATTTAAATTTAAAATGGCCTTGCATTGTTTCATTCCTCTGTGTTATAATGAACATTCATTTCAGTGAATGATCCAATAGAAAAATTGGCTTTAGTTTTTACCCGCATTTCCTGAGGGCTTCAAAACAATAAACGCTTTGGCTACATATATTGGCATTTACTGCACACCAGGGATATGTTCCTCCCATTCTGCTACATTGAGGAGGAAGAATATTATCACCCACATATCTCATTGTTACTTCCATTACAATTGCTCTCCGGTGATGCAATTCAGAAACGAGGCATTTTTCATTAATTTAGTTTACCATGGAAACCCAAGCGAGATAATCTACTTCTGCTGAGTCTGTTGGTAGTGGAGAGGACTTTTTTATTTCCTGAGATATGGCTGTGCTTCCTGCCACCACATCCTTGTGTCGTGCTCCTGGCTGAAAATAAGGCTGTAGCAGTAGCAAGTACTCATGTGTGCGTACTTATGGTATCTGTATGTGGGTGTATGGGAAGCATCCACGTGCTCATACATACACACACATGGCTTGTGTAGACATACATGATCAGGGGCAGGTTGTGCTACCTCAGCCCTCCAGTACAGACAGGATCTTGAGCTAAACCCCTTCACTGTCTATTCCTCAGGGTGGGAAGAGCTCCCAGGTGATGTCCCCCTTTACTCCGTGGAAGGCTCAGCAAAATCCCGCTCTCCAGCCTGGAGTAAGAGTGCCCAAGGGTGCTGGTCAGGGATATTTTTAGGTGAACAGTACTTTTACAGGAAAACTGCAGTTTGGATTTGATTGAAAATGTTTGTGAAATGGTGATTCTTTCTGAAAAATGAAAAGGCTTTGTTCTGATGTTTTTAAAGTGCTCTTTCAATTGTGTTTCAAAATCACGCTTCACTACTGCATTTAACAAAATACATCTTGATTTATTTTGGCTAAAAGTAGAAATAACATTAGGAATATGCTAAAGAATAAAGGGAGATAGAATATCTCATTTGGGTTTGATTAAAATTTTTTGTTACCTTAGGTCCTTTTTTCACTTTTTCATATTCAAATGAAGGAAACTGAAAAACAATTCTTGGAATTTATTCCAAATCCTTTCCCTTTCCCTTTTCTTTCCACTGTTTTGCCAAGCATTATTTTTGGGCTTTTAAACTACCTGCAGTAAGGCTTAATTTTGAATGACTTTGACCTGGATCAGGCTTGGCTAATAAGGGTCTAATGTAATGTAGCCTCCACCTTAACTATGCTGTGATTTGCAGGCATAGTAACTTAGATGAATTAATCCTATTGGATCTCATTGATTATACTTCATTTTAGGCAAGTTCTTATGCTAACATGTTTTCCTCCATCTACACCAGGGAAAAGGTGAAATTTAAATTAATTCCTGACTAGAGAAGCTTGGGCTGCCTCTTTGCTGGAAACAGAAAATCAGTGGTGTGGCAGCTGGGAATTTCAACATGATGTTAGTGCATTTAATGGAAAACTCATGCTTTTCATATAACAATTGGTGTCAGAAGATATATGAATTTAATATAATAGATATAAAAGAACATTGATGTCTTATTTCACCTGCTAATGGATAGCTGACAGTTTCTGAGAGAACTTCTAAATGTCTTTGCTAGTTACAGATAAAGTTGTTCATTGAGTAGCTGGAAAAATTAAAAATGAAATATTTTGTTTAACTTTGCACCCTTCATCCTTTCCACTTGGAGCATGCACATCTCTGCAAGTTCCTGTGCCATTCCATGTGTGGTGTTGATATTCTCCTTTCTGGTTCTCACATTCACAGTACTACAAATATCCTTGGCATCTCCTTTAATGTCCCCTACCGTACATTATTGCCACTAATAAAAGAAGTATTTATGAGAATTGTGACAAAATGATAATTTTTGATAATAAAGGATGTCTTAAAAATATGACCTATCTGTAGTCTGATACAAAAGGGCTTGAAATTGTTACTCAGAAAGGCTGTTCAGAAATGCTGCTTTGTATCTCAGTGGCTGGCTGATGCTGAGACCTGAAAGCTATGACTTCAAATGTACATCTACTTAAATATTTAATTACTGACTTTATACATTATATTAATCAGGAAACATACTTCTGTTTTTCCTACAATAGAGACTTAGGAAAAACTGGATCTAACATTATTTATTGCAGTGTTTTATTCAATCAAACTACAGTTGTCAAGACTTGGAACATTCTCTTTCTCCACTTTCCACAGAGAAATCATGATCTTTGGTCTGGATTAGAGGTTCAGTCCTCTTCACAATACAGAGCTCTTGCCAGTAAGTCTTGCCTAAGTGGTTTGTAACCTATTTGTCTACTTGTCTCTCCACTTCTTGATTATGAAAAAAAAGGGAATTGTATTTACTTTTAGTTGGTGGAAAAGTCCCTCACCAAAAAAGACAGAATGTTTTTTCTTATTGTATTTTTCTTTCCTTAGGGAACCAGTAGTTTCCTATGCTTTAATTTTGGTTTATTTTAGGTTTTCTGTGCCCTCACAATGGTCCTCGTGGTGCTAATTCACAAACCTTGTGGGTGAGAATTCTTCCTGGATAACCTGCAACACAGGAACGTTATTCTGCCCTCTCCCTTTCATTCTGGTAAGACTCAGCCCCTGGCTGAGTCCCACACCACATGTATTGTAAGGTATTTCCTTCATTGCTGTGCTGGTACCCTGCCATCCTTGCTCTCATAAAAGAAAGCTAACACTGTAGTTAAAAGAGGAGCAGGAAAAGAGGCAAAATACAGGTTCTCACATCCAGCCAATTAAAATATATTGCTTCATGTAGCTACATGATGATGAAAAGAATTAATTTTTCGCAAATCACTTTTTCCGGTCCCTTTTTGTGGCTTACATCTTATGCACTCTTGTAATTTCTTTTAATAAAATGATAGTTTAAGTGTCTGGCTTTGCACTGTTTCATTTTTTTCCTTTTTGGCATATAACTTGAGGATGTTCTCTGGAATCAGAAGAAAGTGGTTTCCTAATCCTGTTCCCAAGATTACTCCTGTTTGCAAGGCAATTTATTAAAAGCACTTACATTCCTATTCTAATTATCCCATCTCTGGCTGACAATGAATGTCCACATTGAACACAGTTATTGATTAAAAACAAATCTAAACAATGGCCTTATTAATTTGTCTTGTCAGAATGGAAATAATGAAATACATTTGACAAAGTAGATAAGTGGTGAAGGCCCTTGAGTCTGTGACCCTGACAGAGGCTTGAGCCAAAAGTAAGGCTGTAACATGGATCTAGAGATCTTGGTTTTGACAAGATAGGCAGAGTCTTTCTTAATCCATACAAGAGAAAGGCTGTAAATCATGCAGGCAGCAAAGGGTAAGCATAATATCAAGGAAAGAAATTTCTAGAAGATAGCAGGGCAATCTCCTGCCTGTGTTCCAGACCAGTAGACAAGTCAAACACAGATATTATGCATAACTTTTTTTTCAGGAAGCTAATAAACATGCCATGTAAAAGTATTATTTCACCCCCTTACACACAAAAAGAAATATGGGATTTAGGAAAGGAAAGATTAAACATGTTATTTTGGTTCTCTTATTATAACCCAAACCTTCCTTCTAGAGTCCATGCCCTTCTTTGTGCCAATGACTATTCAAGCTTTTGCTGGCTCCTCCTAAAATCTTGGTCATCTTGGCCTATACTAAGGGTACCTCTAACAATAAAACACTTGAGTGTATATAAGCCTGTTGATGAAAATTAGTGTAGGATTTCCTGAATTTTCTATATGTAAATTTTCATTATAGATATGGCAATTAATGAGGTTAAAAAAAGCAAAGAAGCTGGTCACATGTCTCTAATTTATCAGACTTTACAAGAGCACATGATCTGGACTCTGTTTTTAATTTTCATGCTTTGCATGTATTTCCAGTAAGTATATTTCGCAAGAAAGAGCAGAAAACTGGAAGCTACCAAAGAAATTTATTTTTCTCAAAGTCACGACTCCAGTGACACCAGGGATGGTTTTGGTAGGATCCAACTGCCCTGAGCAGCCACAGCTGAAATCCCCACCTATGCATCCCTCTTCCCATGACCCAGGAGCCCTATTTTGACTCAGCTGTGGGCACTCAGCCCTGACCCCAAGTCACTGTGAATTCTGGCTTATTGTTTACCCTGTCTGTCCATGGACCCTGCTCCTGGTCCCTGACTCTGGCCTCTGCACTGACACCCTGTGGGATGGTGCTCACTGGGGAGGGCTCAGTCTGGGGTCTGCCCAGCTGCTGGCTCAGCCCCCACCTGTACCTCTGCTACCTGGCTGCACCTCTCTGAAAAAGGGCTTCTCCTGTCATCCTTACTTATGGCATTGTGTGTGGACCCTTTGTTTAGATCTTTTTTCCACCAGTGATGCTGGCTATAGGAACAGATTATTACCTCAGTGAGCACTCCATTGAAGACAACATACTGCTGGTCAAAATATAACAGCTTGTGAATATGTTCTGAGAATTTTGAGCAACCAAGTAAGGTGCTTGTCATGTGTTCCTCAATACCTGGTAGTTGTTATTGATTTCTGTATGTTTGTGCCTGGGTCATCAAATGAACACACACAGCATCTAGACAGGTTATGGAGACTTCCTCAAATCAGTACCTTGATTTTCAAGAGAAAATCTTTTCATTTCTCTATAGAAACAGGCTCATGATCTTCTCTGTTTTAAATCAGACTGTCAGGGTGTTTCTGTGAAGGTGACTGTTATTAGCTCTGTGCCAGTTTTTCTTTGATGTAACTGAAAGGTAACATAAATCAGTTTTCTAGACTGAGCTGATTTCTTAGGAACTGTTATTCCTAAACATCACCTTTATCATATAATGTTAATCAAAGAGATCAAACAGCAGACAAGCAGCTCAGAGATTTATTGCTCTTTGTCAAACACTCTGTGCACTTGGCTAAAACTGGATCAGCTCTCACAGAACCCAAGTGGTTCTCTATGAAACAGGACAGCAGAACCTACAGGTTGAATGATGGCCCAAATTTTCAAGAACCAGCATGACAGCAACAGAGGAAGCAAAAAATGTGGTTCTCCAGGCATCACTTCCCTGGCTGAAAATAGTCTTTTACTTGCACTGCCAAATTTCATTTTGTGTAGCTTTTATGTATTACCTTCCAAAAGAATAATATTTTGTGGATTATTATCACTTCAAACTCCCAAACACATAGGCTGATTTAAAGAAAATAGCAGCTGCCTATAGGGTTTTAATTTATTATTTTAGATTTTCAGTTTTTTTGTTTGTTTAATTATTTGTAGTGAAAAAAGATGGCCTTTTTCCCCCCCCCATAATACTATTTTAAGGATGTGTTTTTGTTTTTGTGCTTGTTTTGTTTTGTTTTTTTTCATGTGGTAAGTGTACCAAGACAGAGCAAAATGTAAAAATGACAGAATCATGGAATCAGTAAGCACACCTCTTCAGATTACACGTTTGTTTCAAAGGAGGAGAAATAGGAGGGAGAGAGGGAGGGAGAAGGCAGTGATGTGTCCTCATCTTCCTGCTGCCTGGTGTTCCCATTTCCCATTTGAGTGATCTGAATTTGGGGATGTGACATTGGGACACTAGTAGGAAGAGTACCAGCTGTTTTGTCTGCCTAATGTGATCAAGCAAGGTGGGTGGGGGGTAAATATGGATAGACTGAATTTGTCCTCAAGGTCACACCCTGTGTGGCAGTGTAGGGACAGCTTCTTCTGTGGTAGCTGCTCCAGTTTATAAATTGCATCCATGCCTAAATTCAAGCCCTTGCTCCAATTTATATTTAGAATATTGCTGAGGATGCTTAGGTTCATTATCCTCTTCAGCATCTCTTGTAAGTAATTTGGATTGCAATGTCTATTCCTGTTTATTTCTTGTTTTGAGGCAGCTTGCCCTTCTAGTAGAGCTCCTGTGAAGGCAGAGGAGCTCCACCTGGGCAGACACACTGCCTCAAGGCTGTCATGGCCTTGTGAAATATGTGTGTTACAGCCTTTCATATTTCAGTGCTCCAGTCCCTTCCATGCTTCTTAAGTATATAGCTCTTGTTGAATAAGTTTTTAACGCAATAGGTGCTGCTCTATGACAAACCTGAATGATGACATATCTTGGAAAGATGTGTATGGCCAATAATGAATCTTCTCATCTTTCATGATCATTAATTACTTGCTAAATCCTCAAGGGTCTAACTAAGAAAATACTTAACTGACTGCTAATGCAGTGGCCAGCATAAAATTCATCATTACTTAAGCATAACACATTGTTCTCCGGGGTATTCTATGAATAGTGTATGTCTTCAACATGTTTTTCAAAGGGTCTACACAATGGCTTGGTGAAGCAATTAATTTACCATTTATGTTTTGTACTAGAACAGAATGTTTTTATATCATATTTTTGCAAATGGAAGTACATAATTTAATCTTGGCTCTTTTGTTAGAATTTAATGATCAAAACAAAGCAAAAACTCAACAGCCCCAGACACCTGTCTGTTTCTTTTAATGTTTTATATGCCTTAACATCAATGCATCAATGTATATTATGAATAGATGAATGAATAAATTAAGAAAACATACTGTATGCTCTTGTTTAGCTCATATTCATTGCAATGATTTATCTGATCTCCATAAAGGGCTGGTTACTGTTGCTGAAAATATTAGTTCTTCAGAGAATGAAACATTCAGTTGTTATCATGGCTCCAGGCAGTTTTTTCACGTCTAAATGCAAGGAAGATGCATGATTTATTTTATGTATGGCAACACATACCAGAGTCCGGTCTCAAGAATACTTTTGGCACCCTGTTATTTTTGCACACACTATATCGTACCTTTTGTATTGAAATTTTTGCTTCTGCACCAAAACATTATTTTTGTTATTTGCTACTTATATAATATACTGCTGATTTATTAATTTCTTTTTTTCCATTCACATTACTGATTTTAATGGCCAGTAGTTAGCTGGTAAGCTATCTCAGCCTGCTAAAAAAGTCCTAGGAGTGTACTTCAATTACCAGGGCTATTGAGCATGTCAGAAATTACAAGGGGAAATGAGATTTTTATGGCTCTGGATCTCAACATGACAGGTAATAAAGTTGTTTCTGGGACAGTATCACCTCTCACAACAAGTCAAGTGTGCTGGTTTTAACTAATTCCTGTAATGGAGGAACTTTTATTGTCTCTTTCCTTTGCACTGGGCTGAATATGTAAGCTATTAATTTTCTGTTGTGAATACTCACATACCATCAAGTGTTTGACCTAAAATATACATTGCACAGCTGCTCAAGGGCATGGAATATTACCCATTTTTTATATTGTGTGATAAATGGGAAAATCCTTATAATAATGTACAGAAATCATTACTTTCTCTGTTCATGAATCAATGAGCCTGGAAACAGAGAAAACCTAAGAGAGATCTTGTTCCTGATACTCTTGGAAGCAAAGGGATATTTCATTAGAGAATGCTTCAAAGTTCTTATCCATTAAGGAGACTTAAATTACATGGCATGAGCTACTAACCAGCTGTGCTATAATATTATGCAAGGCTTTTGATTGCTCAGAGAAGGAACGCTGTACACCGTATTTAGTTATTTGTGATTTTATGCTAAGTTTTACAATCTGGTACTGTCACTTGTGTTAATGCATTAACAGTTTGAATATTCATGTGGGCCCATGCAGCTGCAATTTTTGTTTTTCAGATATGACAAATAAAGCCTACTCCGGTGGAGCTGCATTAACTGTGAGGTAGTGATACTTTGTACACTGCTGAACATCTACCCCTGGCACTGACATTTGCTAGGTAACTTAAGAGTTACCTTCTACTATGTGTAATTGAATAGCTGGCATCAGGTGACTTCCTCCGAGAGGAACAGAATTAGTTGCTAATTATTCATTAGTCTAATGGATAATTGGGATAAGCTTTATATATTTCATTACAAATAAAAAGCCAGTTAAACACCACAGTATTGGAAAAAAAAGCTCCCAATATTACCAGTTGGATTGTGCCTGGGCCAGTCTGACCCTTGCTGCTGGGCCAAAGGCAGCAACTACGGTGTGTCACCCCAGAGATACCTTGGCTTGCTGGTGGTTGCAGCTGGGCACTGAACAAGTCCAGGCTTGTTGGAACCCCGTTACCTTAAGAGGAATAGCTTCAGGCGATGGTGAAGAGAAAAAGGAGAGGATTCTGCTGGAGGGTTTAATGTCCAGAGGTTTATTCCATGGTTACAGAGGTCTGCACGTGAGGACCTGCTCCAACAGAACCCCAACCGCATGGTCTGATGACCTTTTTAAGCTCAGGGACAGGGGGAGGGGAGGTACAGGTGAGCCACCAACCAGGTGAGAGGGGCAGGGTCTCAGGGGAAGATGACACCCAGACAGGCCAATGACCCCTGGGCCTGAGTGGTATCCTTTGAACTTGACCAACCACACGACGCCTTGCTGGAATGCTAAGTCTGAGTGACAGGACTCACTCAGCATGGGGGTAAGGGGGAAGGGAGAGACGTATAGGCACACCTGGGAAAGTGACCTGGAAGGCCAAAATGGGACAATACAGCACACCACAACACCACAGTCATCACTTGAGCCCTATACATAGATGGTGTGTCTCTCTCTGTTTTATTTTTGATTCCAAGTTTTGCCAAAACATATTGAGGATGATCTTGTGCTGTTTTTGCATCTGTAAGATTTTGGTGCTCATAGGAGCTACTGGAGCATCAGCATAAGCTGGTATTACAAGTAGTCACTAAATCTATTTTGCAGCTCAAGCTATAGCACAGATTGCTTTGGCCATTATCCTTTCCTTACCACAATTTGCCTCACTGCCAGGTCACCCTTTGTTAGAGTGCATGAGTGGGATCTGGACAGAACTGCTGGAGAAAAGCTGCATCACCAAGAAATAATTTTCATTTGCAGAAATATAAGCAGATGCTTTATAGACCTCTTCTACATTCACGTCATTGGAGGAACATAGGCCATCATTAACACAGTGAGTTTCTGTGTATAATTATCTTCCATTAGGAAGAATTTGTAAAACAGAAAGAGAGATCAGACATTTTAATGGGCTTCTCAGGAAGGCGATGGAGTCACTGTCCATGGAGGTGTTTAGGGGTTAAAGACTGGATGTGGCATTTAGTGCCATGGCCTAGTTGACATGATGGTGTTTGGTCATAGATTGATGATCTCAGACATCTTTTCCAATCTGGTTTATTCTGTAATATCTTGAGGAGATATTAAGGGTCAAGAAATTCTACCTAGGGCATACATAGTGTAGGAAGACCTACCTTTTCCTATTATTCACATCTTCCCCTTTGGTTTTATGCAAGGATGACATAAGGCATAGGCCTAGTATCTGCTATCCTTCTACCATCATCCACTTTCCCTTCCCTCTATGGATCCTTCTGAAGGCAATTGTTTATATTTTTGCTATCTGAAATCTGGGTCATTTGTTTACAATTGGCTGGCATTTTCTGTGCCTGCAGTTTTGCTCAATTTTTAATTATTTTGTGCTATTTAATTTCATATTATGTTGGACAAGGCAATTTCAAATATTGCACAATACTATGAAAATCAAATTTCTAGCTCTAATAGCTCTAAGGTGGATTGTTGTTTTTATGAAGAAAAGTTTTATCAAAGAGGGAACAAGCAAGAGAAGTTTTTGCACATGAAGCTTCTGCTACATTTTTCTACTGAAATGTAGGATGGGTAGAATCTTTGCAGTGCTGTTGTGAGATCCAGATTCCATTAATCTAGCTAGCTGTGACATCACCATGGATAGGAGCTTCCCATGCTGGAACTCAGGCATTGGTACTAATTTCCTGACACCTTACCTTTCTCTCCTGAAACCAGGTCACTCTGCTGTTATCTCTGATCTTCAAGTGGGAAAGTTTGATTGTTTGACCCAACCAAATAAGATTGCAGTGAATAAAACAGAGTTCTCCCATGGAGATACTGACAAGGTCAGATGAAGGCAGATTAAATCAGATCCCTTAGTCTCAAAGTATGCTTCACTCTTAAAACTTCCTTGTTCACCTACTTTGCCCTCATAGAACAACTGCATGCTGAGGCCTTTGGATAAGAACTTAGTACTTGCATGTGCATGCCACAGGGAGCTATAATATTGGTGGTTTATTTCTATTAAGCTGGATGTAAGAATCTTTGAATTAAGTTTCTAGCGTAGAAGAAGGAAGAGTGATTTATTTCCTGCATTTGTATTACAGCTTTTATTAATTTTTTTCTTACTCTTAGTTTTATGCAGCCTCTCTTTCTCCTATAAATTATTGATTTTTAGACAAATAACTGTTCCACTTCCAGAAGTTAAGTGTCTTTTTCTGCCAGGCATATAAGCTGGCCCTGAGCTTGAGCTCTGAGATTCACTCAAGTAGAATTTATGCACAATAGAATTGATTGGCTCTCTTTGCATGACTACTTGCCCATGTGGGTTAATACCCAGAGAGTAAACTTTGAAATACATGTGTGTGTTGAAACAAACAAACAAAAGTATAAATCATCCGAATGCCTTAGCAAATGCCTTTTCCATTAAAAGCCCTGCTCCCTGTTGGAGGCTTGGCTGCCT
Organism: Ammospiza caudacuta; assembly: GCF_027887145.1. Lineage (NCBI taxonomy): Eukaryota > Metazoa > Chordata > Aves > Passeriformes > Passerellidae > Ammospiza > Ammospiza caudacuta. The sequence goes on from NC_080594.1 coordinate 82,372,725, forward strand.
CACTTCCAGTTCCTGGGGAGCATGCAGATCTCTGAGCAGAGCCTGCTCTTCAATGTCAGTGTCGCAGGTCGAGCAGCAGTGGTTTGGAGAAGGGAAAAACCCAGAGGGAAGATGAAAAGCAGGGAACCATTAGGGTTAGAGTGACAGGTGGGCAAAACCACAGTGACTCCTCTCATATTGCTCTTGTATTTCAGCAGGATATTCTGCACATTTCAGCTTTCAGTGTGGGTGAATCTGGGCCAGGTGGAAAGGAAAGTGCTCTGTTCAGAATAAGGCTCCTCACTCAAAGAGAAAGGAAACAGTATTAAAAGCACAGGCTCACTCACACGTGTGCCAGCTGTGGGTAACTGGGAAGATTTCTGATAATATAGTTTCATTTTACAGCTCACCTGTCAAGGTGTATGTGTAGAGTGAGTAATGCTAGTTGCAGAGAGCTTTCAGTGCTCTAAAAGTGGAGGAGGGGATGTAGAATAAATGTGGATACAGATAGGTGAAACAGACAAAGCAAAGCAAAGCAAAGCAAAGTTCCCTACATACAGACTGGGCTGCCTAGAGCCAGTTCTTCAGTGGAAATATAATTATGCTGAGGAGTAGAGGAGGTTTTTAAAATCCACCTCCACCTTAGATAAATTAGAGAAGTTTCTATCTAGTAAAATTTTTCCTTTCAATGTTTGGTTTGATTGTGAGAATTTTCTTCAACACTTGATTACTTCCAAACTTAAAGTTTCATTTTATCTGCTTTCAGAGGTGTTGCTTACTCAAGGTTTTTGTGGCAGCAGCCTCATTTGCAAAGCCCATCTTCATCTCTCTTGTATATTCATTTAAGCTCTTCTTTGGAATTGATCTGAAACATAATTTTCCAATCTTTCCTGGTTGTGGTACTAGTGGGACCCTGTATCATGTTTGGTGTTTGCTCCATGTATCTCCCAGAGTACGGCTCCGTCACACAGATCCTGTGCTGATGCACCATGCATGTCTTCACCATTTCAAACAGTGAAATTCACTTCTGTTTTGAGGTTCTGTTGCCATGATTTGTTTAGCTCAGAGTTCTGTTCATGAGACATTATCTGAATTCTTCAGCTGTGTTTGAGTAGTTTCTCTTAGATCAGGGTGTGAGTGAGTTCAGAGTGCAGGTGTCATGAACGAGTGAAGATAAGTTGAAATCCACTTTCTGCTTTATTTTTCTGTTGCTTCTTCACGTGCCATTTTAAAGAGTAAATTGGCTCAAACTTAGAAATTATTTGTGCACATGACTTCTATTAATATTCAGTTTTCTGTGGCATCTTTGAAACATCTCTTCCTTTTATCAATTACTGATATTGTTGATAACAGACTGTTATCTTGAGAGATATTAAATCTCTGCAGCTTCCAGAGACTTGAGTTGGATATCAGCATGTTCTCAAAGGGTCATAGGGATACAAAAATATTTTTCATCTTGGAAAGCCTATTGAACCACTGGCAGGGGAGAACAGGGATTCATTTTCTTATTCCTGTGGAAACATCAGCTTTCCAGCAGTGGAGGGAAAACAGATTGTAGTTGGTTTTGGTGCTAGATTTTTATTTCTTAAATACAATGGTGATATAGTCATGTATGAACAGTGCCTTGGTGTCTTTGGTTAACATTTCCTCCCATTATATTGCTGGACCCTTTGTCTTCATCTGCATGGTGATGCTTGTGACCTACTAACAAAAAAGAGGAAAGTTGTGCTATCTTCATCTCCAGGAGGAAAACTGCCAGCTGATTTTCAACTCTTTCATCAGTTTTCATCATCAATGTTAATTTGATGTGCTCCATATACAGCCCCTGAATCTGCCCTGTGCTCTATCATGCTTGACAACACTTTGCTAAGCAACTTCCAACACAGCTGTCACTTGAGAGTTCTGCTAAACACACTTGGTTGAATTGCTTGCATTTCATCTGCTGTATATTGTGGGAGAATTTGAGGCTGTATTTGTTACAGTTCAAGGAAATGGAGTCCAAGAATGACTCTTAGCAGAGATGGGATTCATCTCATCTGATGATGCCCTTCTAAACCTGGGCATGCAGCTAGACCTAGTTATATGAATTGTCCTGTACCTTCACTGGCAAGGCCTGGGATTAGGTTATTTATGTTATCTACCTTCCTACAAGCCTGCCTCTTTCCACGCTCAAGTTCCTCTAATCACATAATGATTTTTTCCATGGTACTTTACTGTGAATATGCAAACACCTCAATTGTCCATTGGTATTTACAAGTTCAGGTAAAAATGGTAATTCTCTGAGTTTTCAAAGTGTTTTTCACTTTGAAAGATACAGTCTAATGTCCTTTTTCAGCTGTCACCAAAGACTGTGGAAATAAAAGGAAACTGCACACAAAAGATCAGAAGGTAATGTAAAATGGACATGGAATAAAAAGAAGGAAGTGCATAAAGAGACTAAAGGGCATGGCTGAAGGAGGGTAAAGGAAGAAAGCAAACTTCCTCCTACATCTGTCTTTTAAGATTTCAATATTTAATTAAACATTGAGTATAATAACCTGTAATAAGTGTATCTTGGGCTAATAAAGTCCTTGTCCTTCAGCCACGGAATCTATTAGTCCAGATTTTGCATACTACCTTATAAATAAAAGGTACCCTCAAGTTACTATTATAATTGAGTTCTTGATTTGGTAATTTCCACTATGGAAAAATGAACAGCAGCATGTTTAGCTAAGTCCAAAAGCTACAAAGGAAGCCAGAATGAGTGAGACAATTAGGACTTTTCAATATGAAAATGTCCAGGTGGAGGTTGTGGCTGTGTATAATGCTTTCAGTTGTTCAGAGTCAAGCATCTGTTTTCAAAGATACTGGAGAACATTTATTCCAGTTGAAATGCTGATCTAATGTGTGGTTTGTTCTGGCCCTATTTCTCTGAAAACCCTCGAGGTACTTCTGTGTGTTTGGATTGGCATAGTCTTAGGTTTTGTAGGGCTTAAGGGTACTGCTTGAAATAAACAGAATGGACACTTAAAGTCTCTTTTCTAGTTTCTCTGTCTAGTTTGCCTATCTCATTATTTAATGTGGGTGTGGAAGCATAATAAAATTCCTTCTCTTAAAATGATGCATTTCTTGTATATACATCAATGTTGCTGAGGTCATATATTAACTACAATGAACATCCTTCCTCAATGTCTTGGTGAAAGCTGGAATTTTTCTAGTCACGTCTGTGTACAGCAAATGAGTTTTGGTATTCTTTATTGAAGTGGTCTGCAGCATGTTTTCAAATAATAAATATACATTTAATGCCCACTACCCAGGAAGAATACTGACTTCCAACAATTTAGGGTCATAAGTACTGAGTGCCGTGAAATTGTTTCTTCTCTGTGGTGCTATTTGTTTCTGGGTTTAAAAATGTAAAAAAGACAAGAAACCCAAAATTTCAAGCATAACTAAACTACAATAGAAAGTAATTTTTGTTTGATTGCATGACAAGATGTATTCTTGTTTTTTTTGACCCACTATTACTACTCTTAACCAGGAGTCCTGGCACTGCAAGAAGTATGTTGATTCCTTTTCAAAATTATGATGCTGGGGATGTGTGGCTTTATGTTTCTTTCATATCCTTAAGTGTTTGAGACTGAAACTGTAGAGATTATTCATTTACTTTGCACATAACATAGCACAGTATAGCTGGGAATAAACCAAATTCTTAAAAGCATGAAAGCCTCAATAAATTCCATAAATAATAATTCAGTTGAACAAACAATGAATATTTAAGAAAAAAAAAATCCCCTAGCTACAATATTTAAATACAGTAAATGAAGACTGTTTCCACTAAGCTCATGCTGTTGCCAATATTAAAGTGACTTTGATAAACTTTTTTGCTAAACTTTTCAGGCATGTGGAAGAGGATCATCCCTTCACTCAGACTTACCTGAATATGAACAATTGCACACAATATCCTGTGTCTTAATCTTCAAAACTTTTTCATGCACATGTGCACTGTCCATAATTTTTTCCAGGTCTGAAATCTGTCTCTTGAGGCTGTAGGAACTCTCACAGATATTGTGCTGTGTTGTAGAAGTATTACCAGCTACTCTCACAGTTACTCAAAGATTGTTTGCTAATTATTGAATATAAACAGTAAATGTAGCATGAGTAATTTAAATCCCTTCTTATAGTCAAAGGCAGTAAATTCTACAGATTTTTTTTCATTGTTTTCAATAATAGAAAGAAATCCAGAAGAATATCTGCTTATTTCTCAGTTCTGGAAGCTTACATTTTCTCATACATTGAATTACAGATCTCTCTTGCTTATAATTTTTAAGCAGATAAAGCATATTTTGTTCCTACAAGATTCCCATCCTCCTTTGCTGTTGCATACAACATGTGGGTGTGTCTCTTCTAGCATCTGCTCTTTTATAATTTCTCTCTTCATTTCTTGCCAAAATGATGGAGAACCAAAGTCTTTTTTGTTGACAATTTGGAATGTTTTTCGTCTAGGATAATTTTATAGCTTATGTAAATAAGGGACTAATCTGCTTGTCTAACAATTACAACTGCATAAACTCTGCATACATACTCCATCAATGATCCCTGTAACATCCTATTATATCCCTGACTTCTAGGTTCATGAAACATATACTTGCCAAAAAATTTTCAGATGTCTTTATCAGACACTTCATAAATTGCTGGTTGCTGAAAATTAAGTATAATCTAAAAAGGGAAGGCTCATTCTCCGACATGAGAAAGAGAATTCCCAATAATTTAATACTGGTTGGTTGTTGTTGGTCAAAACTCTATGACAGATATGAGACTTTCTTTTGAAGAATACCCTAAGTTGCAAGTTAGTTCTTATGTATAAACTCAGCCTACTGGCAAAGGGAACACTGTAAAATTTATCTTCTGCCAGGACATAACCTGATTCTACATTCTTCTGCCAGTTTGTGATGTTATTGACTGAGTGAGATCATTGCTCCTTGCAGCACCAAGCATTCTACACAAGTGTTTCTGTTTGCCCATGCAAGAATAATTTAGCAAGTCTATGAATCCCTGAAGATGAAATTACTTTGTTCACATTCAGAAAGAGCTATAAGCAGTGCAAATTCCACTCCCTGCCGCAAGTTGCTTAATTGCAGATGCTGCACTTTTTACCTTGGCCAGTCTTGTGTCCATTTCAGTGCATTCATTTTGTACTGGCACAATTCTGTCAAATATATGGGAACCCATGAGGTTGTGCCCTGGGTCACAGCTGGAATAGACTCTTGGATGCACACCTGTGTGCCAGGTGATGTGATGGATGAGCCTCTCCTTGTGTAGCAGCAGAGAACTGAGCTGTAGCACCAAGCTGTCCCAGTTCTCTGCTCGAGGACCCTACGAATTTGATGCAGTTAATTGGAGGGTCCCAGGCCTGGCAGCAACTTTGCACAAGCATCTGCTGCTGATGCCACCCCTGGTGTGATCTGCGGTGCCCTGGTATGTGACAGCGCTCTCTGCTGTGCCTGCACACTGACACCATCCAGGGAACGGCATCTCTGCTGCTGCCACAAAACATTTTCACAAATTCTTTTCAAGGCAAGGGTGAAAGCTCATCTTATGGCCCATGCAGTTTCATTTTACTTGTGCTTGTGGGGTACTTCCAAGTAAAACCGGACTGAAATATGGAAGAACTTTGAACAGCAGATTTTTGCTGTATGTAATCTAAAGCTCAGATCTGACTTTTATTTGAAAGTAGTCTTCTTGAGAGCAGTAGCTGTAGAAGCTTATTTTTATGCACTCACATTAGTGATTATTATTTTTGTTGCCTTCCAAAAGTGGGTTATGTTTGGTCTAGTTTTAGAAATAACAGCTGTAATATATCATAAGTATCACTGAGCTTAAGTGGGCAAAACCAAGTACAGTAGAACATTGGGGATGGAAAAAATGAAATCTTTATGAAATATGAAGTTACAAACTCTGAAAGAATATTTTGACATCTATCCACTAGAAAATCCTGCAAAATAGTACTTGGGTAGGCTGACCCTCTGTGGGGTGGTTGGTATTCCCTGGAGATATAATGGCTACAACTAATCTGTAATGTGGCTGAGAAAATTAAATATTGATTTAAGGCTAGGTCTGATGTTTCACAGTGTTATTAAATTCAATTCAGTGGTGTTAATTCTACATTTCACACTTTCTCAGACGATTACACCATCATTTCAGTTTCCCCAGCAACACGATCCTTGGATTATTTTTACTCAGAAAATCTTGTGAAAAATTTTGAGTAAATAGAGCATACGCACATGTGCACGCAGAAGCATTTTTCTTTTAAAACTGGTCATGTTAGGACTCATTTTTTCTTTGATTTTCTCATATCAGAGTTACTCTCTAATTCCCAACTTATGAATGTCAAAGATTTCTTTCAGTCTTCCTTTACAGCTTTTCACTGTTCATAGACAGTTGTGGAGTTGTGCTGAATGGGAAACATGCTTCTAAGCAGATAAAGATCTTAGCAGTATTTTGCCTTTAAAAGCAGTGTTTAAGGTCTGCTTTCTGGCCTGAAACCTCTGACAGCTATGAGATGCCAGCACACATCACTGATGAATTACAGTTTGGTGAATTATGGTTTGGTTTGGCATCTGCTTGTCCTGTGTGTCCTTTCTCAGGCAGGCACAGGAACAGGCCCCACATCCTTCTCAAAGTCAGCCCAAATGTCATGAATTGGCCAATTCTGCTTTACAGTTATCCCAGTGAACATCAAACTAATTAGGTCATTTAACATTTCAGCCTGCTGGGTTTGCTGTCTGCCAGTGTGGGTGGGGCACTGGCAGCCCAAAGGGCAGCGCTCATTTCAGAGCCTGCTGTTGGCTCCTGCTTCTCCAGGAAGGAGAGTGAAGTGAGTGTTGTGAGGAAGAGCTCTGCCTGCCTCCTTGGCTGTGCCCATGCTGCTGATGATGGCGGGGTGAGGGTCATTCCCACGCCACGCTGCCTGCCCTGGCTCAGAGAGCTCTCCTCTGGGCAGGGCAGCTCTTCCTCTCTGTGCTGCATTTGGGTGCCGGTGTCCTTTGCATTTAGCATAACCCTCCTGTGGCCCTCAAATGCAATTACTATTGAGTCTGCTTTTTCCAATGCAAAGAAATAGAAGTAATGTGAGGTTGTGGTATTTTTACAGCATGAATCTAAGCGTGTATTTGTTGTTCTCATATTTCTAGAGTCCCAGCTCTCAGGCTGCCACAGCTCTCAGCTGTCCTATCTTCTATCACATCAGGGTCACCAATTTTTGTATTCATATTGTTGTTATCATATTTCTAGAGTCCCATACCTTCTGGGTGGTTTTCTCACAAGTAGCTCTTCACAGCAGTGTTGTTCCTGCTTCTTTGTCAGGGCTCCTCCGAGGCTCTCCCTGACTGGCCACGCCCACCCCCTTTTATCCCAGTTATCTTCATTAGCCACAGCTGCTGCCCAGTTAAGGCCATCACAGCTGCAGCCCATTTAGAACAACTAGGACTGGGGCAAGGTCACTTGTACAATACATAGATTTTACTAGGACTCCTACTATATTTCCCCCTTTTGATATTCAAATACAATATAGATATTCAAGTACAATACATACATTTCCCCATGACTGAAAGGCCATTTACAACACACACAGCTCCTTGCTCAAAGGCCATATTCTCACAGCTCCTGGCTGTCACAAGTCCTCGACTCAAAGGCCATGTTCTTCCACAGCTCTTGGCTGTCCTATCTTCTATCACATCAGGGTCACCAATTGTTGTTATCATATTTCTAGAGTCCCAGCTCTCAGCTGTCCTATCTTCTATCACATCTTGTTATCATATTTCTAAAGTCTCGTACCTTCTGGGTGGTTTTCTCACACACAGCTCTTCACAACAGTGTTGCTTCTTCATCAGGGCTCCTCCAAGGCTCTCCCTGACCAGCCAGCCCACCCCCCTTTTATCCCAGTTATCTTCATTAGCCACAGCTGCCACCCAATTAAGGACATCACAGCTGCAGCCCATTTAGAACAACTAGGATTGGGGCAAGGCCACTTATACAATACATAGATTTTACTCGGACTCCTACCATATGTATTTTATCTGCTCCAGGATGTGGAGTGAGGATCCTGAGAGTGCAGAGCCTGCTGGGGTAGCAATTGAAGGCTGCACGGATAGAAGGTGGCAAAACCAATGTATGTCTTCTTTATAAATACATTGTGAGATCTTGGGGGCAAGTTATACCTTGAAATGTCCATGGACATTGTCATGAAGGCACTCCAAAACAGAGCAAGGGGAGAGGGAGCCACTCACTGATGGTCCCAAGCTTAGTGCTTGAATTTACTCCCTGGAAAGCAAATGTGCTCTCTGTTCTAACAGGAGGTCAGGCCCTAAACTTACATGCTCCCATAGGCTTTTTTCCCCTTCTCATAGAGAAACAGGAAAAATAAAATCTTTATTGGGAGAAAGACTGGAATTATCTCAGGTTTTCAATACCATGTCTACATAGTTTGAAGGTTTTACTTCCAACAGTGTTGCAAGATTTATCTGTTTCTGTAATTCCAAAAGGCAGTATAAATTTTGAAAATAGATTTCCCAATCTCTGAAAGCAATTGTTGTCTTGAAAGTGGAGACAGCCTTGAATGAAATATATGTGAGGGACAGAATGAGGGAGAGACAGAACTTCATCTTGCAATTCTGGATTCTGCTGTGTGATCTACAGAGATAAGATTGAAGTGGGAAAAAAAGAAGTATTGTTCTTGCTAAATTACTCACTCAAATATTGTAAGTATTTTGCTCACAATACTTCTGAGCAAAAATTACTGACTGAATCACATGTTTTGGTAAAGAATAGGTAGTGTTTTGTTTTGACTAATTTTATGTACACTGGGAGCTGAAACGAGCCCATATGTTTGATGTGTTGTAATAACCTTCCCTTAAAATCTAAGGAATTGATGTTGGATTAAAACACTGTGCTTAAAGAGAGACATAAATATTTAAGAGAGTGATACTTTAAAAGAGACAGAGAAATTAAAATAGCAACCATTAGAAAAACTGTTACAATATTAAAAGACCCAATTGAACATGTCAGCTGATCTTTTAAATATGGAATGTTAATAAGGCCATCCTGTTATTATGATTGCATATTATTATGAGGGGTATCTGGGTATAAAGAATCCAGTCATATAAGCAAATGTATTTTTTAAAACTACCAGAAATTGCTACAAAGAGAGATGTTCTATAATAAATCTTTAATACAGTATTCACACATTTGTCCCTGTTTTTAAAACACTGCTTTCTATGCGTAGCACTCTGGATTCACAGTCATTATTATTTGGTATTTTCACAGAGCTCCCTTTGAAAGCAAGAAACACATCTCTTAAAGGTTTTGTTTTCCACCATGATTTTCCTTTCATCTGATGTAAATCTGTACTTTTCTTTTCACCTGGTCTCATCTGTGTCTATCACTGACTTGACAGAACAGTGGGTTGAACATCCTAGCTCAGCTGCATTACACTGTAGTTCGTGTACCAGAGAGCCATCAGCATGTCCAGCTACACTGAGCTGTCATAAATCTCACTCCTAGCCCAGCTACCCTTCTTAGAGCAGTTCCTCAGCTCAGCCTCCTCAGTTTGTTTCTGTGATAAAAAAATGCTCAGGTATCACTTCCTATAAGGAAAATAACCACCCCAGATATAGGTAAATTGCTGGTATTAAACAACAGGTATCAGGCTATAAGGAATCTTTAGTGAAATGGCTCGCCAGGAAGATGTCTGCTGGATACCTTTTTTTCATCATTTATATACATGTATTTTCTGACAATATTTCCCAATATCTGTTAGTGGTTTTTCAGTTGTCAAAGACAAAAAACGGGGGAAAGGGAAGACTTCAATTTATTAATGAGACGATAGTTTTTGAAGCTGGAATTTCTATTTGGAAGCACTGGAGGGAGGGTAGAATAAAAAGAGCAGAAGTCATCTGTCCCCAGATGGACACCAAGTGTTAGGGCCAAGATGTGAGTGGCTATTTATCATATCTACACAGCTCTGGTAGGTGTGACAGGTAAGATCCAAGGGGGACCCGTGTCCTTCTGGAGATGCAGGTGCAGTGCAAGTGTGATATCCTGGAGTATTGCAAATGGTGCTTTGTTTAGGCAGCTAAATCAGGCCCCAGCAGTGCAGGATTGCTCTAAGTATTTTCTCCTCTCATTCTTGGTTGAAAAGCAGCACTAATGAGACTGAGACTGCTACTTCTCTCTTGCTCTTTTTCTCTCTCTCCTTACTAATGGAGCCACTAATGGTGGTTTTAGTCCTGCAGTAATTATTACTCTGACCTGAAGCACAAGCTCATTGAGTGGAGTCAACTGGTAATGACTTTCAGTCACAAGTGATTTGAATGATTTTGAACCAGTGACCCAGCTGCTGAGGTGAAAGTTGCTATAATTATTCCTCTGAGCAATTTTATTTCCTCTGGATTAGTTTATTTTACTATTCTTCTCACAGTTTAATGAAAGAAACAAGAGTTGCATGTCTGAAGGCAAGTCTAAATGGATAGTTATTTAATCTCCCCACCTGTGTCTACACATGAAATGGAGGTGTTTGAGCTAACAGAGATCTGAGACAGTGAATCATTTACTGCAGCACTACATGCAGCTCAACACTTCCCACTACTGAATGCGTGCCCAGATCTGCTCTGCTGAGGTCCATGAGAAGTTCAGCTGCTATGTTGCCACTCACTATTGCAGGTTTTTGCTAGCTCAGGTGTCTCTTCACTATGCTCTCTTTCCCTGTGTAGCTGCACTGCTTGTAATTTTGCCTCTGCTATCCTGTATCATGAGTCCTGCCCCACTTTGGGCTCCTTCATTTTAGTAATGTACCAGGTCCTTCTGTGCAAGATGCAGACTTCTCCTGTTGCCTGGAGCCACCTCTGACAGCCTGGTGTCACCTCTCACTTGACTGATTCTGATTGACAAGTCGCTTGTCAGCCTGACAGTGACCATGGTGTTTGTGTCTATGTGTCTCTGGATCTCTGTGAGGGCAGTGCTCAAACACTGAGGACTGAAAACGTGAACTTCCCCTAAAATACCTGTTTTTCAAAGGTGGGTGAGGCTAGAATTGTAAAGCTGCAGGATTTTCTTCTAGAAATGCATTATTCCAGAAAGGTTTAGGCAAGACTTTAACACCCACAAGGTTGTTTTATTCCCCTTTTCCTTCATCACCTGCAGACAGCACTGGCTGAGAGGTACAGGCTGAAAATTTTGTAAAAGTTAGGAATTTCACACACAGATAGATGTTCTTTCCCAGTGACAGGCTGTCAGTTTCCATCAGCATTACTTTCCATTTGGAAGGTATGGCTTCTTACCGGCTTAAGAAATTCCTTTTGACACACTTTCTGGCTTCTGAAGCTGTACAACTGCTTGTAATGCATTGTCCTGGATTTCAGAGGAATTTCGCATTGCTCATTGCAATCAAATTTTAAGGCTTTGGTGTCAGAACCTGTTCATATTCATGAGGTTTTTAGATCTGGCAAATTCTACAGGTTTTTCAGGGAAAGCACTGGCATTGCAAATGTACATTCAAATTTAAATTAAATTATGTTTATTTGGACACTTCATGACATTGTTTTATTTTTTTATTAAATTTAATAGTATCTTTGGATATAGTTTTGGCTTTTTTTTTAATATTTACAGTTGGGTGAGCAGACTGATGCATTGAACAAAAAGTGAACTTTAACCACTTGCCAACATGAACAATGAGGGAGTTAATGAGGTCAGATCTGCCAACAGCAAAACTGTGGCACCTGTTTGCTGTCCAAACAAAGCCAAACCAGTGAACCAGTTTTGTAGTTCACATTAAAAAAAGCAGTGAATCAGACAAATAAAACAGGATTTGAAACAGAAACTGGAGACCAGGGTTCTTCCACTGGGGCTGAGAATCATGCCCCCTTTTTCACTATCTGTGCCCTGGTAAATTTGAGGGTTTCTTTCTATGCAGCAGAACACCTCCAGCAGTAGAAATGAGGAAATTTTACTATTTATTTCCACAGATCAAAATAATCTGTAGAATTTTGGATAAAGCCTAAAGGATAAGTCATGTGAGGTTCCTCTATTCAAAATATCTGCTATAGAAGAAGAGGATGGATGTGGGCTGTTACTTCATATGCTAAATGATTGCCAGAAAAGACTGGTAGTTTGAAAATTAATGCCATAGATTAAATTTGTTTTAATTTTTATATTGTATATTTTTGGTTGTATTGGACTAAAAAGATGCCCTTCATTCAGTCTTCTGCCTTTTGATACTGCACTTTGTGTCTTTTCAAATGGAATAATTAAATTTACACACGTACTTATTTAAGACCGGCTTTCTTGGATTCCAGCTGTATTCTGCACTACCCCATCTCTTAAAAACTATGTGTCTTAAATAATTCAGCAAGGATCAGTAGATTTTTTTTTTTTCTGCAAGGGGAGACAGTGCATATGTGTTGACCAATTGAAACAGGTTACTCATTGAAAAATTACATATGGAAATTGCCACCTCCAGAAGATCCACTCCAAATGTCTATGTTTTTAGGATTCTGTTTGAATATCATGTTGTGAAGGACTCTTGATATCTATATACATTTTTTTCCAGGATGAAAGATGGTCTGAAGTGGAAGACATCAAATGCCATGTATTTTAGAGAGCTTATTCATGTTGCATGTCTTGCCATCTAGTTTATGGCAGCCTTGAAGTCTGTGAAGTCTAGAAGTGTAGTTTGTGAAATAGCCTACAGCTCAGAAATCCATAAAAGTGGTCCATAAAAAAAGATGTGGTATCTTGAGATTACCAAATCTTTATTTAATCTGTAATAAATTCATTGTGTTTTTATGCGCCGGGAAAATGAATTTGAGTAAATTGAACATTGTTCATTTTCCAGGTAAATGACATGGTCCAAGGAATTTTGTCTGAGTATTAAAACAAGCAGTAGTTGACTTCTGTTTCATTAACATCAGGAGCATTTTATTATTTTCATTTACTCTTTCTTTCCAGTAAAGGTATTTGAAACACCCAAGCGCCACAGAAATGTAACCAACATTTCAGGTCCCACAGAGATTTTGAATCAATTTCCTGGCTTTGCAGTTCTGACTTCATATAGGTGTAATTGTGCATGTATATGTGCGTGTGCCAGTTCATGCAGACTAGAGACAGTACATTTCAGAAATAGAGGTTATTTGTCCTTCTCTCACCAATAGCTGGGAACAATTTGTATTTACTTTATTTACTCCATTATTGTAGCAAAGGTGTGGTTGTTATAAGAATGTATGCAGGTCCTCCCTGGAAGGGTGGCAGAAAGGAGGGCGATAGAGGTGGTGGAAGAATTTGACTAAGGAAATTTGAAAGCCAAGGGAAAGTTTGGAGGTAAAGAAGAGAGTGGCAAAGACATTTATGATAAGTTTGCTTACTCTTATTTTGTATGAGAAGCTGAGTACTGACACATTAAACCTTTCTTTTAATACTGCAATTGAATTTGGGGACTTTTTCAGTTCGTATATTTACATAAATATTTTTAAAACCAAAACTTTTCATATTTTGCAGAAAGTATATCAGGAACAATTTCTGCAATGATTTCCTCATGTAGAGTTATTTTACAATTTAATTGTTTCCATGCCTGTGAATTAAGTAGGCCAAGATTCTTCCCAGAGGGGATTTTTATTGTGAATCTGACTACCTAATCCATTTTAAATTGGCAGTTTATAACTGACACTTCATTAAATTGCAGCTTCTGCATGCTGCTACAATTGGTGCTTCAAGTTGGTTAGCTGGGACCTGATCCTGTATCCTTGCTTCCACAAGTAAAATTACAGAGGTATCATCATTCACTGCATAAATGAGGTTTCCAGGTCTACAGAAAAATATGTTTTCATTAGTTCAATAATTGTCTGTAAATGTTGCTGGTCTTTTATATGTGACTCTGCTTTTGGATGTAACTGTATAATTCTGCACATGTATTAGTCCTTCATTAACAGTCACAATAAATTGTGCAGCTGGTGTGAGGTAATTGCATCTGTGGGGCATAGCAACATGCAAGATAGATATGCCAGTTCCCTGAGGTTGTGATTAGTCTATAGGAACCATTCTCCCTTGAGTCTTTGGGAATTAGCCTAAATCTTTCTTAGAGGAAAGACTCAGCATAATGAAAGATTTGTAGTTTCAGTTCAAAATCTTGAAAAAAGTTAGGTGACAAAGGGGGTGGGGAAGAAGGAAAAATAATTTAACTGCTTACATGCCACACTACACTTCCTTGTGCCAGAAAGTAGAAAAAAGAAAAATTTGTTCAAATGAAACATCTAGTGACTTCTGCTGAGGATGCTATGTGCCTACAAATGTGCCTCTATGGCTTTGGGAGTCTTGCTGCCAACCTGCCACTCAAGTTCGTCCACCTGAAGCTGGGGCATTCTCACAGGCTAATGTAGAAAAGCAATATTCATTTGGTGGCAGTGGAAATGCACAGAGGGAAGTCAGTGTTCTTCAGAGTAATTTACTGAGTTCAGACGTATTTCTTATTACTGTGGGTTAGGCTGTGACCCTCATGGATACAGTTTTTATGCAGGACCCATGCCACTGATCCAGATAAACTTAAAAATTATGTACACCAATATAGTCGTCAGTGGTGATGCACAATTATGGACAAGTTCAAATAGTCTAATAGACCAGACTGCACAGAAAGATAATGTGAAGATACTTCCTGGGTTCACTTATTTAGGTTCACTGATGATGTTGGTGACTGAGGACACTCTAGCTCAGAAGATGACTCCACTTCCATCAGATTATCAAACATGTGTGTTCTCTGTATGACATCTGGAAAAATGTATGTCCTAGTCATATACCATAGATGAGTTTTCTATTTTGCAGCAGTGAAAAAATTAAAAGCACTGAAAACTAAGAATAAGCAAGGTAATGAGGTCTACCCTTGTAGTTTATTAAACAGAGGTCTACAGCAGCATATTTTCTTTGTGATTTCCTGAGTGTGCTGGGGTACTTCCCAAAGCTAATTTTTTTTTAGGAGCTATAAGAGTCTTTTAATTAAATGTTCAGGTGCCAAAAGATTAGGGCAGAAATGCTCTTTCCTTCCAGATTTTACAATGAAGACAGAGAAGAATCTCATTAATATTACAGAAGGAATGAAAACTTCTTGAAGGCAGGGATGAAACTTTGCCAAGCAAATAAAATAATTCCTGAGGGTACAAGAAGCATTTGAATCTTTGAGAAAGTTCTTCATTATTAGGGGAATTTCTGTTGGCAGAGTACTTGGCATCATGCACACTGCAGTCATATGCTTTACAATTCATGGAAGTCAAGTATAAGTCAAGAAAAATATTACCACTTATTTAATCCTTCTACAGCTCCAGAAGTAAGTGTCAGATTTGTTGAAAAATATTGATTTTTTTACAGTCTGTTGAAGGATTGATTCTCACTTTTCTCTGTCTCAGGAAGAATGTTTCACCAGAAAGTCACATTTGTACCAGGGGACAAAGCAAACAGAAGCACAGTTTATACTTGATAATGTAGTCAGGTCAACTGTGTTTGAAGCCCCTTCAGCTGCAGCAGTTGTTGACAACCTTCACAACTAAATCAAGTTGGATTTCTTTTGTTTATTTTCTTTGTAACCATTCCTATATAAACGGTTCTGAAAAACAGAGCTTCAAATGGGAAGTTTCCCTCTTGGCTTCCAAGCTGACTTGTGTGAAATCTGACCTTTTGAACTCACGCTTCATTACCTTGGAGGTGCATGAAGGCAAATCACTGAAAGTTTAGGCAGGCACTAGTTTATTCCACAAGCTCTCTCTCTCTTATAAACTTCTCACACAATGCACAGAAATTCCCAGAACTGCACAAAAGATTCCAGTCAGTGGGAGCTGTTTGACTCAGATGCCGTTTAGAGAGGTGGGAGCTGTTGACCTGACGTTTAATTGTTTTCTCATATGCAGACAGCTTCAGATTAAACGTATATTCACCAGAGGCGCAAAAAAATACCATGTTCTTTACTTCCAAAATATCTAGTTCTCCATTGTTCTTGAGGAATTTCATCCTATTAAGTCTATGGCATTTTTCATACTTGGTTTCCTGATGATGTTATAAAGCAATCTCATGTTTGTTTCTTGTGAAATTACTTTACAAACTTGGTCTTTTGATTTTTCACACATCATTTCAGAAAAGCACAGCATAGATTTTAACTTCTCTCAGCATAAATGTCAATGCTTCATGTTTGTCTCACTAAAATGAACAGTTGCAGTTGAGGAAATAGAGAAAGAAAGGGAAATTATAATAACAACTACACAGATGGCTTGATACCGTGTGGTATCCACCACCACACTTTTAACACCCAGTTTTATCCTCTACTGGTTACTTGCTCTGGGAATGACTGGCAATTTAGCTTTGCCTAAAAGTTTTCTATTCTCAGTTACATAAAAAAAAAGATTACGAAGTTAATTTTGTACTCAGTCTACCCAACCACAAGTCTGCATAGTGTTTTTCTATCTGTTAAAAATGTAATAAAATGTATTCTCTTCTCCTTGAGGAAGCACTAGAGGGAAGTCACTTTACTAGGTGCTTTGAAAGGAGGTACCTAGAACTGTAAATTGTTCTTTTCCAAATTCTAAGATAGTTCGGTACCAGAGTTTTTTAGGACATTTCTTACAGTATTTATTCCTGTTAAGGATGTCTTTTTCTTGTCTTTTGCCAATTTTGTTCATCACTGATACTGATTTATCTGTGTAGAAACCTCTATGAATAAGTGACAAAATCTGCCCTGCAGTAAAGAAAGGGTTATTCAGAATTTAAAAAAAAAATCAAGTGGTAAAGCCAAGCAGACACTGAGTGTCATTTGCACTGACAATTGAACATTCAGGCATGAATTATTTATGTCAACCTCATGCAAAATCCTGAGGAACTTGTTATATAACATTAGATATTTCATTAGCAGTCCGAAGTTTGAGCAGTGTATTTAATGCCCATGATAGCTGAACAGCCTCTTCACAACTGAATGTTTATTTGGAAAGTGAAAAGCTTGTTAAAAGCCTCAGAATAAAATAATGCAAACTTTTTGTTATGGATTTTAAAGTGATGATGGTTAACAAATCATTTACCATGTTAATATGTTAGTAATTCCTATCTGAATAGGTCTGGCTCAATAATTGTTGCAAGACATCATTCATTTGTATTGCTCCAGAGAACATACACTGTCTGAATTCTCTTCATTAATTCCTTTCCACTTCACACATAAATATGGTACTTGACATGCTGTCCTTGGTGATGTATAATAGCAATTTGCTTCTGACCTCAAGGTCACTTTCTTTTTGTGTGTGCTACAAGCTGAGATTTTGGGAAGCGTGTATGAATGCTTATAGTAGAGCTGGTGCTCTGTAATAACCCCTCTTGCTACGTGAGAAACACTTAATTACTTCTTGAATGATCTGGTATTCTGAAGATACAGACCTTTTAAAGTTGTGTTTGCTGTGCCTCATGTATGCCAAACTTTATTTCATGGACTGGAAGGAGATATTTATCTACTTCCTTCCTTATATACCAAAGCACTTCCATGCTGAATTTGGTCTACTGTTTGCAGACTTAAAAATTTTTATTACTGTTTGCATCTTATTTCCAAGACCTGAGTTTCATAATTGAGTAGGCTCAGACTAAGGATCTGCCTGAGAGAAGGCAACTGAAGCCTCTCCACTGGGAAGACATACTTCTTTATCATAAAATTGGGTTTACTATAACTATTGTAATTAAAAGTAGGACTGTGGTATATAGCTTTTAACCCACATACTCACAATTCAGTAAATGCTGTAAAACCCTTACATGAATTTGTAAGCTAAAGAGTTTTAAAAGCATGATAGACAGGATCAATAAGATCTGTCATGGGGCCTGGGGAGGTGACTGGTAGCCCTGGCCCAAAGGACACTCTAGATACAAAGAAGAAAGAAGTTAGAGGTGATTGTTCCCTTTCCCCAAGGCTGGCCAGTACACATACTGGTTGCAATTTCTACCTATCCAGAAGGAAAAAGAAACAAGCAAGGCAACTCTCTGATGGGAAAACTCAAAGAGCAAGGAACAGTGGGTGGTGTTATTAATTATTTGATTGTACCAATATGAAAAATGTTAAGAAGCAGGAAAAGATATTTTTTTGTTGAGAGTCATGTACATTGACACGTGAGTCTTCTCTGTTTAGAGATGGAGCTGAAGTTATAGACAGTAGTTCCTAGAAGTTGCAAAGGAAAAAAAAAGCTAAATGAGTAGGCTTCAACAACAGCCTCCAAAAGCCTCCTAAAAAATATTTTTTTTTTGCTATAGGTCACTATGACCTGTTAATAAACTCTCTGCTTCAGTTTTGCAGGTACTTTCTGTCATCCACTTGTCACATGTGCCAAGGACACTTCCTTAGCCCTTCTGATGGTTTTCCAGAAGCATTTGGAGCAAGGGACTGATGATTTGTCTAAACTTCTGGAAAGTAAGTCTTCTGTAATCTGAGAAAGGCTTTCTAAGGATCAGCTTCGAACTGGAGCACTCAGGACACAGAGAAAGTGCGCTGTTAAAAGTGTGACCTCAGCAGACTTGCATCTGGCATCCACTTCTGTAGGCTTTGTGATTTTCTTTAGAGTTGTACTAAATAAAATTTGTGTGATTTGAAAGGTTTTAATCTACAAACACCCCCTTTTTTATGTACATTTCAAGCCTCTTGTGTTTCCAGATGTTTTCTAAACTGTCTCATCTCAAACACATGACTAATGTATGACAGAGAGAAGAGATCATACACACTTGCCTAAAATGAAGGTTAAGTGCCTGAAATGGGGGAACACAACTATTAGACTCAAACTTTTAATTCAAGACATTTTATTTCAGCTTTTATAAAACTAGGGTCAAGATGCAACCTGTAGAACAGGATGCATGCAGCCTCTAGCCTGTTTTAAAGATGAATATAAGAAGAAAAAGGTATCTTCAGGAATTTAAGAATGGTAAGCCATATTGATTAAAAAATGGAGAAAGAGCAGAAGGAGTAATCGCAACAGTCTGTGATTGCTTTCCACCCTCATGGTTCAGATTTACCTTGAGGAACAGATTTACATTCATTGCTTATTTAGAAATTTCTAAAAAAATGGAGAGCAACAGAAAATGGGAGTGTGAAATTCAAAAGAACAACACAGAAACAGTGTGGTGGTAAGAAAGAAAGTAGTGGGGCTTTTTCAAACTGCTCTTTCACCAGCAAGGAGTTCTGATCAGGAAGCTGGAGAAGGTTATTTCCTTCTGCCTTTTTATTCCTCTTCTCTTTCTTTCACTCTGGATTTGCATCTCTCTTGACATATAAAATCAAAACTGTCTGGCAAATTCAAGCAAAATTCAAGGATTACTTGCTCTATAAAAAATGTGCTTTTTGCCAAAACTGTTTGAAGAGAGAGAAAAAAATAATTCCTATGCTCCAGCTCTTAACTGTGCTGCAGCTGACAACAATAGAGCAAAAATAACTGGTTTTGTATAATTTATTTATATAATTTATATACAGTGTGAATCTGTGTTACATACAACCATAGGAGCAGGCACCACAACAGAAAAAGTATGTTTTGATAATTTTGCCTATGATTGGATGGGTATCAATTACATTTATAGGAGAAAGAGAAGGAAATATGTTTATTTTCAACATTACCTACCACCCTGAGACAGGTCCACAATTTTCTTTTGTCCTGTTGATTTCTATAGACTGGAATATTAATTCTCATTTTGCAATAAGAACAATCAACATTTATACTGTTTCTCAAGTACTCAAATGTTAAAGTCTAATATTTCATTCTGACACGAGTTTGCAAATAATGGAAGAAAATGTTTCTTTAGGAAAAAAATTGCTGCAGTAGTAACATGCAACATGTCTTTACAGGGAGTGTGACATCTATTTAGAAGGACTGTTATGGTAGAAAAGGTGAATTTGTTTTCCCTGTTCTTGTGTGCATTGTTGGTGTTAAGATCCCAAGCTGAATGAAATCAGGTCTTTTTGAGTTGTTATTTTTTCTGCCAGACAATGAGAGCAGTTTGTCAGCATGGTAAAGGAGAGAGAAAGAAGAGAAAATTGTTTTTTAGTTTTATATATTTCCTGGCAACTCTTCTTAAGGAAGCTTGTGATTTTCCAAGGTATCCCTTGACCTGATCTAAAAAGTTAAATAATCTTTATATGGAAGATGTGATAGCCTGAAAGTGTAAGACTCTGCAGTCTTAGAAAAGCTAGTAATCATTTGTGTTCTTCAATGCCATGGCATGAATGGTCAAGTCACTTTGATGATATCAGTATTTTGTATATAATCTGCTCCTGCAGATTCAGCAGCAGTGAGACCATCCTCGTGAGGGCTTCCTCTTCTATCAGGAATTTTTCTTTCCCACTGGCAGCTCTGAGCAAGTATCCAAACACTTTTCCCATCACTACAAATGAAGATAACTCTTACCTACTGCACTGGGACTCTGTATGACTTAATTAGATAATATTTCCAAAAGATTTTGAAAATGCTGTAGTATCACAGAAACAGTGGTTTGATCTTCAGTTTCTGACTGTTACCAGATTAAGGCAGGGTTGATATCTCTGGCATGAGCAGTGGGATGAACAAAGATGTTCTACTTCTGACTTGGATATCAATACGTCATAATGCACAAGGCTCCTCTGTGGATGGTGCCAGTTTGCTTCCAATGCCACAGAGATGGGTAGCCTCTGCTTCTATATAGTAATGCCATCCTTGCTGCATTTTGCATTACATACTTGATGCTATTTTTGTGCTGATTTCATGTTGCTGCAATTCCATCAATTTCAGCAACACCTCTTTTATAGCAAAAAGTGTTGAGTCTGTGCAGTCTCTGTATATGGTTTGAATTCAGCCTAATAGGATTCATTTCTGCCTTTATAAGAGCAAGCCTTTTCTGTTTTCATTTATTCTGTTCAGGGTTACCATGCACAGGTTGTTTGATTGTAACTCTTATTGTGGTGGATAACAATTGCTATTATAAGTGTTTCTTGCTGGGGTATGTGGGAGAAATGCAAAAGGAAAAGCCATGCTCTGGAAGATTGAAATGACTGGATTAGTTGTACTTTTGAGGCATGCTTTCAGTTTCCCATAAAATCAAATTTTGCTTCTATTTTTATTCTGCTTTCACAGACATACACCCATTTTGATGAGTCCCTTAAAACTTTAACAGCACTTACTAAACCCATGAGTCTGCTTTGTGCTTTACATCAGCTGGGAAGTGTTGAAGCTCTGGCAATCTTCACAAATTCCACACCATGTTTGTCCTCGCCCTTGCAGTCTGTGACAACTCTGGCAACGGCCCCAAAAGCCATCAAAATCACTTTTTCACTTGGATTATTGAAACTATCAAAGATCTCTGTAAATATATCTTGGAGCCCTTTCTTCTGCAAAACCAGACATTTAAAGGGCTGAAATAGCTGCCATTTGCTATAATCTGGATGTAGAGGAAAATTATTAGAAGGCACCAATGTGATGGTGCATGCACTCAGCCATCTGCTACAGGGACAGGGAACTTTGCAGGCAAGAAAGGAAGATATTTTCCACTTTCCTTCAGATTCCTGGCTTGCCATAGTGATAGTGCACAATATTTGGACCTTGCTGTAGCCTTTCTTACTGAGCTTTTTCTGAGCAAAATGTGGGATTTTTTTGTTACAAGAAACAACTTTTTTGTATAGTCCCTGAATTCACTAATGATCTGCAAGGATTCAAAGCCATGAAGAAAAAACTCCCTGCTTCTGCAGGGGCAGAGCAGCATTTCCAATTCTGAGAAGATCAGTTAATAGTAGAATTTAGGTCAACTAGCTGTTTCTTCAAGTGGACCAGAATGTACTTGTCTTTTAATACTCTGTAGGCAGATTCAGTACAGAATAGACAGAACATAAAAAAGTGACCATCAAACTGATGTAAGAGGTTTTCAAACCTCTCAGCTGTCTTATAACTAAGAAAATTGGCTCTTGTAATATCTACTTTCCTCTGGTTGTGGATAAAGGCACCTTGCTTGGTGCCTTTGTCTTTGAAATGCTCATGGTTTCTTTCTGCAGCCCTTTAAGACTTTTTTCTGTTGTAGTTCTCATGCTGTTTTTCTTGTGCTATTATTCCCACCATGCTACACCTGCAAATCCTCCTGTTCAAGGCACAATTGGACAGGGCTCTGAGCAAACTGGTCTAGTGGAAGGTGCTCCTGCCCTTCCATGAGACCAGGTTAGAACCAGGTGATATTTAGTGGGAAGGTTGGAACTAGGTGATATCTAAGACCTCTTTTATCCCAAATCTTTGTAAGAGATTTTATGATTGTTATGACAGATTCCTCATGCGAAACAATTCCTACCTGTGTGGAACTGGCTCCTTTATAGCCACATTCTCATAGTCCTTAATTGAAGCTTTTCATTTACCTCAGAGGAAAATCAAGACTTATTAAATAACAGTGTAGATAATAATAACAGATAATCAATAAGTATTACTCAATGATGGGCATGCACAGAGATTGACAATAAATGTCTATGCAACACTTGCAGTTGATCAAAATGTTCACCAGTCAGTGGCAACAGTCAGAAGGAGTTCTGATAAAAAGTATCAGAACTATGGGAAGGGCCTGGTGAAAGACCATCATCAACTTTTTTAGTTCTTGGTATCAACCTTGAAGTCAATGGAGGCAACTAGGCAAAGAGTCCACAAATGAAAATTCATGCTGGTAAATCTATCTCAACATTCTTGTTGCAACACTATTCCAATATAGGCCAAGGCAGCATACAAGCCCAGGATGTCTCAGTGATGAGTATGAATAATTCTTCTGTTTAGGAAGTCTGACACCATTAAGTCTCAGATACCCCTAATCCTTTAAAACAGGAAGGAGGCTCAGCCCCGTAACTGAGCTCATTGCTTCAGCATCCACAGGTGCATAAAGGGAAACACTTTGGTAAAAGGGTAAAAATTGAGTCTGTTGTAGTATTTGACAATGGTCTGTAGGATAAATGTGATTCCTCTTCATGTTAGAGAAGAAGGAGTAGTACAAGGGAGGGGGCATTACAGAGCTGGTAATTGCATTGCCCAACCAAATGAATTCAGAGTGTGTTTCCCTTATCTAGAGACAAAATACCTTTCAGGTAGGTCTCTGGCATTGATAAACTATTCAACATGGTTGATAAATTTAATCAAGGAGGATTTCTCCTTCCTAATAGTAGTTTTCAGAGTGTCAGGTGTATAGCTAGATTTAGGACAAAAGGTGGACCATCAAAAATCAGCTGGCAGGCCTCCACAGGTAGCCCAAGGAATACAGCAAAATAATTGAAGTTCCACCATAATTTAAACTTGGGAATTCTGTCCTTGTAAATTTTAGGATTGGATTCTCCTTTTTCCCTCAATGTTTGCTAATGTACTAGGCAGAATGACGTTGTGGGGTTTGTGTTGATTAGGTCTATTGAAAAGCTTACCAGCCTTCTTCACAATGAAGAACAGTCTGGCTTTGAAACAGGAAAGTATGGACACCCAAATGTCCTCAGCTATTGAGACAAGAGGGTAGCTGGTTTTGGCTCTGAGCCCTGCCACTGTACCCTGCCTGCGTGGGACTAATGGAGTCAGCATAGCTGCTGCTTCTATTTCCCTGATGCCACATTCATTATTTTTTGTGCTGATAACCAACATGCACAGTTGGATTATCAGTGCTATTTTCCAAACAGTATTAAATAAAGTGATTTTCAATATCTCAGTATAGAATGTGACTGGAATCCCTTTGTGGCTTCACTAAAACTTCACTTGACTTCAGAGCTGGACTTCCTTTGCACCACCATGCTATGAGTAGGAAAGTAATTAAATGCTGATGATTAGCTGCTCCTTATTTAAGTAAAGAAAAAGGAGGAGTGTCACTTTTGGAGTTACCTTCCTTGTGTTTTGTTCACTTTAAATGTGTCTTCTTCCCTTAGAATAGAAATCAAGCAGGCAGGCAAGCGAGACACCCAGATACCAGATGAGTATCTCTGGGGCTTTGTTCTCCTAATCTTCTGGTTAGCACAATTGAAAGCATAGTTCCCTACAAGTCTCGGTGAAGTGAGCTGCTCTGCTTGGCTTAGCACAAGCCTGATAAACCATGCTAATAACAGCTGCCTTTTCACTCCATTGCCATTATTGCAGCATCTTATGCTTTTTAGATATCTTTGCTTACAAAATACTGAGTTTCAGTACACAGTCTTCTGCAAGAAAAGAAAAGACAGATAAGACGCCAAAATACAAACTCTGAAAGTAGACTAAACAGGAGACAGGCAACAGATGTTTCCAAGTGTTGGAAAACTTGTTGGGTTTTTGTTTGTGTTTGAAAACAAAATAGGAAAATAGCCATTTCTTGTCCTATTTGCAAGTAACTTTCTGCTGACAGGTTTTATTTTGCAATCATCAGTGTTAGCTAGAGCATATATTTTTACTCAGCCTGGGAAATTATTATTGTAAATGTCTCCTATTAATTTTATGAAAACTACTTTGAAGCGATTCTGTCTGAAATTTTTCTAAAGCAACTGTCCTAAAAGCCTCCCTTGTGAACTTCCTCATCCAAATTATTTTTTGGAGTTGATATCAGAGTGTAGTCTATGAGCAGTCTTCCTCTGTAGCTTGTAAAAATAGGATTATCCATTACATTAGCATTTAATTACCTCGCTAAACGGGATGCTTTGAATCTGCCCTCTAGGCCATTCATAACATCTGGGTGACTCACTAAGTAATGTGTCTGAATGACCAGGAAGATTAATGCAGGAATATAAAAAGCACCCATAGGCCCTTAGCTTTCCTTATTACAGAATATTATAGACAAGACTTCTGTTGCCTGGGAAAGAAAAAGGTATTTAACTCAACAATAGTCCTTAATCTTGCTGTCTTTGCAATAAATACACTTTGCAATTGTCCCAATCTGCAGCAAATAACATGTTATTGTCACTCCAGCTGACAGCAGAGGGATGTTGTCACCAGTAATAACAATTACCACTGGCCAGGTAGCAACAGTACTGTTATTACCATCCACTGCTATGACTGTGTGAGGATGGCTTGAGGTGTTCTTGATCAAATTTCAGGTTTTAAGATAAGTATGATGATTTTTTTTCTATAGGTAGGCAATAATTCCCCCATTTTAATAAGAATTTCTTTTTCCTGAAGAAAACGATACCATAAAGTCAAAAGGATTTTTTTTTAATCTGTAAAATAAGTAGCCTAAATAAAGAGAGAGGCCAAGCAGCAAAAGATGAAAAATCTGTGGTAAACCTGGCAAGAAAATAGAGGATCACACTGCATCATTTATCTCTACAAGTTCAGGCACACTGAGCTTTTTGCCAGAACAACATGATCCCTTCCTCACTGATTTTTTTAGCTAACAGTCCTAAATGTCCCTTTTAAGGTAAATAGAAACCTGAACAGAAAAATGATCGTATTTTGAAAGAAAAGGTCAAACAAATGGATTGTTACTGTTTGATTTTTTCCCTTAAAATCATGTCTAAATTTAGTAATAACAATAAAAAATGTGCAAACAAATATCAGTCAGCACAGTCTGGAGCCATTCTGGGCTCGTCTTCTGACAATGTTTCTCATGAATTCCCAGTTTTCATTTGCTAGGAGAGACAGGATTAATGGGATTTTACCCAAGCCCTGTTATATGATTGCAATCAAATATTCTTTCAAAGCTTCTCTCTTTAAGGGCCACTTTTTCTGTAACTAGAAGCCAAAATAAAAACCTGAAAGAGGCAATGGTGGAACTCCCCATCCCAAACTCTCTTGAGACACCCACACAACGCCTCTCATGCTGTCCCTCTCTCCTCACAGCTCTGATGTTCCCTCCTAGTCTGATTTCCAGCGACCATCTGTAACCATAATCCTTCAGGAATGTCCCTTGATTATGAGATAAGGCAACAATTTATCCTGAGCCTGCCTACATGCTCTGGCAGCAACAGGCAGCAGGTAGGCACGATCCTCATAGCTGTGACTTAATTCACAGCTTTTAAACTTGTTGAAGTAAAGTTTAGGGGGTTTTTGTCACTTTAAGGAGCTCTACAAGAATTTGGAGGCTGATATTTTTTTGGCTCTGCCAGTTCAGTCAAATGGCTGTAAGTTGAAGAAAACATACTGATGATACCAGGTGTTACCAAACGTCTTCCCTGTCATTTCTGCTGAGGAAGCAAGGCAGGGAGTAGCTATGGGAAGGGGTGGAGGGACTGGACTTTCAGCTGTCTATTTACCATTTCTGCCCCAAAAAATGAGCCTTGAGCCAGAGCCCATACAAAGTTAGCAGGATTACCTCAAGCTCCTGTGCACATTTACTCTCATCTACTCTGTTTTTACCTTCTCACACTGTCTTGCAGATAAAGCATTCTCTGTTGCACCCTCCATCGCATGATGAACCATGGTTCTCCTGTCTGGTCAGTCTGGAGAAGCAGAGACAGGCAAATTAATTTATACTCTCATTTTGAGCATACACCTTTTATCTATCAGAAGAGAGAGGATGTCTCAGAAGGGCTTTTCAGTTGGCAATGACTTCCTAGGTAGCCTGAAGGTGGAAATAAACAATATCTATGAACCGTGTCATGTGGAAAAAAATTAAGTCTAATTCAGTTTAAGTTTCTCTTGCATATTCATTCCTCTGTCTGGTCTGTGTCTGAACAAGGTGGAGTTCAGCATCTGAGTGAGATTCATTTGCAGCTCTGTGAAAGAATCCTCTGCCAAATAAACAACCCAGTTTCAGAAGTGGGAAGAGCCAACAGCTTCACCCTGCAGAGCAGTCACTACATTGCCTAACAGCTACAGCAGAACCTGACAGGGCTGGGAATTTTGCAAAATGAGATCATGACACAAACATAAATGAGTGGATATGAGATGGTTTAGTAATCCATGTATTTTCCTACTCTAATCACTGGGCTTCTGATTATTCCTCATCTCTTCTGACAATGTATATTAAAAAAGGTGTTTGTTTCAGATTATAGTCCAACAGGGGCACTAATTCATTTCTGAAAAGATTGTACGTGAAAACCTGAGATGAGACATTTTCAGAAGAATGTCCTCCCTGTTTTCTGCTACTTTCTGAGTCTGAAAACATGAAATGTCATGAATGTGGTTTTTGAATTTTGGTATTTTTTCATGCTTCTATATTTGTCCATCAACATCTAAAAACTGAAAGGATGTGGAAAATAAAGGACGATCAACAGAAGATAAAAAAAATTTAATTAATCCCTAAAAAGGCTTTGTTTACATGGAGCCAATCAGTATGTTGATATCAGCTTTTGACCAACATGACAATGTTGTTTTCTGATTTTCAGACTGTTTACTCTTGTACAAACAGATCAGAAATCCTCCTAGCAGCCCTGGGGAGGAACTGCTAATTGAATCATTTTATTGGAAACGTGGGAGAACTGCAGCCTGCTTGCAAGCCTGTGCCACTGCCTAGCACTATTAGCACAGCGCTGCATTTTAAGACTTGAAATTAGGAGAAACAGTGGATTTGCTCCAAAGATTCACCTCTGCCTGGTGTGGCACTGCTGAGGCTGGGGATACACATCTTGTTTCAGCAAAGTTACTTGATGGTTTGTCATTCCCAGATGGTGAAGAGCTACTTGTCATCACCTGCCTGCCAGGTGGAAGGCCCTTGGACCCACTGCACTCCTTGTGTTGTTGGTCCCTAATTTATCCTAGACAAAATACACCAGACATCTTAAGCAAATTAACTGCTCAATCTTTGCTAGCTCAGCTCCTCCTTCCAAAGGGAGCAGATTGGCACAGCTGGCTACCTGATCAGCCCTGCATCCTCCATCAAAGAGCAAGGAAAACCAACAGAATGTGAGCAAGGGAGGGAGAGCTCTTCACTCGGCACACCTGGGACCTGCTGAGGATGTGTCACAGGCAAATTCAGATCCCCTGCTGGCACAGGGAAAATATTTCTCGTGTTCCAGAATGAAGATTTCTATCACCGAGGAGGTGCATGGAAAAAGAAACTCACAAAAAAATATATAGAAATTGAGGAGAAGGAATTCTCAGAAATAAGGAATTCTGACTGCTCCAAAATTCTACTGTACTCTTTGTATTGCTTTGAAGCTCCTTTGAGATCAAAGTCAGCATTGCTGAAGCTGCTTGGGCATGAACTCTTGCTGTCTCTTTTAAGCCAACCACAGCTACAGGATCCAGTTTATAACTGAGGGTAGATGGGTGAATTTTTCAGGAGTCTGAAGCAAATGGGGAAAAACTTGTTTGTGACATCAATGCACTGAAAAGATAAGAAAGGTACCACAGCAGTGTAACCAAAGTTTCAGTTTGGCAGCTCTGGGGCTGGGTTAATAACCTGTCACAGCAGGTTTCCAAACCTCTCTAATCACAGTTTGTGAAGTAAGTTGAACTGTATGCCATGTGTGGAAGGAACACAAAAGACATGTAGCAAACACTTGGAAAATAGCTATAAGAAGGCAAAGCCAGACACCAAGAAAAGTATAAACATCAAGAGGTAGAGAGAAGGAAGCCTTTGTCAAGGAGCAAGTTTCAGGTGCACTGGGAGTAAATTCTCAACATACAGAGAGAAGGCTGAGGACATAAATATGCCAAGAAAAACCAGCACCCAGCAGAGAATTAGAACAGGACAAGAAAAGAGCCCATCAATAAAAGAGTGACAGAAAGAAATGCTAGCTTATTCTGAAAACACAGGTACCATTACCAAGCCTGAGGAAGCAGTTGGCTGGGTTTCAGGATCCCATTCATGATACTTTCAGCTCCTTCCCTGCTTAAGTCTGCCACATTTCATGTGCCCCAAGACCAGCATGAGAAAATTCTGGGTACCTGCATGGATGCTGTGGATACTCAGCACCTCAGGGAAAGCAAGGGGACAAGAAATGCCAAGCCAGGTCAAACTTGCAGTCCACCCAACCCACTGTGCTACCTTTCCCTCCTGTCAGGATTGGATGCTTTAAAAGGAGACTTGAGATGTGTGGAGCTGACAGCAGGTAATCTCTCCCTCACAATATTGCTGTGAAGGATGACATTGTTGCCCTTCCCTTACCAGCAGTAAGAGATTCTAAAATGTCATTTCAATGAAATATAACGTGGCTCATGACATCCACATTTTAAATGCTGGCATGAATCTCTAGGTGTCTTCCAACGGGACAATAATCCTCAGTGGCCTTTCAGGTGAATTACAATAGTGACTAAGCAGTGTGGATAGGCAGCACACTAAAATTTTGCTGTTTACTGATTAACATCCATGTATAGAGAAAGGGAATAAGGGACATGAACATGTCTTATCTCACCTGGTATCTGCAGGAATTTAGAGTGGTGTCTCCGGCCTCCAGTCTGCAGACACCAAGCTTGGGGTGGTGTATTCTGAGTACCCCAGCACAGGGCTGGCCTGAAAAAACCAAAACTACCAACCAGGTTTGCTTTTCTTTTTGTTTGCGCTGGAGATACTGAAATCACTGGTGCTTAAGAGTACAGGATTGAGCAGAATTTTAGGATGAGTGGAGGAATCTGAGTGGTCTGAGGCATGGCTAAGTGTTGATGTAAGTACTTTGCCCTCCCTTTCCCTTGGCTGCCTTTGGCAGTTTTCTTTTTAAAGAGCAGAGAAGCCAAAAGAAATGAATGCAAAACTAGGATGCTTAATTCTGAAGAGCTGAGCTGCCATCCTCTGAGTGAGATGAACAGCAGCCAGCTACAGATGTGAGCATCTGAAAATGAATCCTGTAAACTCAAAGAACTAAATCTAAGAACTAGGAACTTAATAATTTACAAAGAGTGCTTGTGAATATTTTAAAGGTTGCAAGAGAGCCATTCCTTGGCCTGAAATCAGTTAGTCTGGTTGCCTTCTTGTACTTCTCAAGCTGTAAGCTCTTCCAGGGAGAGGATTTAGACACTGTCTGTTCTTATTCAGCCCTCAGTGAAGCACAAGTGTTGGAAGGAAGTAAAAATAATAAATCAATGGGGCCAGCAGCTAACAAATAGTAACCCCAAAAATAAAAAGGGAGGTACTTCTTGCTGGTCCAGGGGAGCATAAACTTGTTTGGAGGGAACAATCAGGGCAAGACAAGATTTCTCCACTCATTACATGGCCAAATATGGGGAAAATTTCAGAAGGCAAAAACATCACTTTGACCTTATGAGATAATTTCCATGATAATACCTCTTTTCAAATATATGGGACACTACACACCATCACAGATTCCTAAAGTAAGAAATTAAGGTGGTGTCATCTTTTCTGTCCACCTGGCTCTTGAGACAGATGGGTGCAATGGGCACTGCCTGTGGCATGATGGTCTGCCAACAGAAGTAGGTACTGGGCTGCAAAAAGGTCAGCTCAAGAAGTTCAAGTCAGGCAAAATTTTAAGCAACCAAAGAATAGGGAAAAAAATCAGGAAATCTTAACTTAGACTTTGTTACCAGAACTGCCTGTACTCCCATTTCTCTTTCCTCAGAACATCAGAGATCACTTTTCTCAAAAACAGGCCTGTCTTTTTTTCCTTATGGTTACAGGAACACAGCAGTCATTGGACTCAACCCTCTTCCTTCCTTTCCTCCTGATCCCAGCAGTTAGAGCATCACAAAATACAAGTTTTTGCTTTTCTCAGGAGGTATATCTACTTCTAAGTCAGTGGTGAAAAGAAATCCCAGCATGAGAAGAACAAGTGTTCTGTAGTAATAAATGTCATCTTTTGAATCAAAAGCAAAACCAAAGTTTAAACAGTTGTGTTTAGTAGAGAAGCATGCTGTTAGGAACTATCCACAGTGTGTCCTGACTTCACAAGTTACACTTTGCCTGGTGTTCACAGTTTTGTGCAAGGCTGTCAAATCTTCATGTATGAGCCCATTCCTGTTGCTTCTTTTCCCTGTAAATTATTTCTGGACATCATTGACAGCTTCAGTTGTTTTGCAAAAGGATAAACATTCCAAAGGTCATTACACTTCTTTGAACATTGTGAGGATGGTTGCTGACTAGACAAGTCCTCTTGAGGCCCAGACAGTGTGACACCCTTCTTTACTGACACTGTAAGAATTAAACAGGAGGGATGAACTATAAATGTCCCAATTCTGACAATAGCTTCACTGGTGCTTGCAGCTTCTTAGGGACCAAGATCAGTCAGCTACAATGTTCAAGTCTGACAGTAATCAGACTTTATCAGCATCTCACAGAGCCACTTGCTCCTTCCTAACCTCTTCTGAAATTGGAACCTGAAATATTTTCCTGTTGCTGTCCTGAATATTTATGTGCTATGGCTGCCCATGTGTGAGTGAAAGTAATCTCATGTAAAAATGTCTGCCCTATAGTATGTAGATAAAAAAGACATCTTGATTGCATATTTAAAAACATAACATGGTTTTGGTATTGTTTTTTATTTAAATGCCACACAAGATCAATATTATTATGGGACAGATGAAAAATAGGTGTAGAACTCGTTCATTAGCTGTTGGCAGATAAAAATCAGAGTGGGTGGACATGAAATAGCACCTTCAAATGTTGACTGCTTGATAAATATCAGGATTGTAATTGCATCTCCAGAAATCAGCTCTAAAAATAGAGTGAGACAAAAGAAAATGAGATGTGAATAAGAATTTATAATGGTGTTTTGTATAATGTCTCCTTCATTAGCATCCATCTGGACAGAGCTGATTAAGTCTCTTAGCACACGTCACTAGGCAGGAGAGATGAAGATGAAAGGATATTCAACAGCAGACAGCCACAAAGTTGTACCATCAGTACAATGAATGCATAAACCCTGACAACCTGCAGGCAGGCTGCCCTGCATTTCCCCTGCTTTACTTCTCTCTGGTGCTATGCCATGTGATACAAAAATGTGGTTTCAACCCAGACTTATCCTGCCCGCAATTCCCCTCACTGGGTAATGAATGCAGAGGGCAATGCATGTCCTCGTCAAAGGCTCACATCCAGGCAGAAGGGCCAAAGTTGACAGAGGCAATTCTAAAAGACTGGGGAAAAAATTCATTCTGTACAGACAACTAATTAGAAAAATTGGATATAGTATTCAGGCTGCTGTGCCGCGCTGAAAAACAAAACAACACAGGATAGATTTTCAGGTAACAGGCAATTCATTATCAAAGAAATATATTTCACATTGAAAAGATTTACTGTCCGTAATAATCTTTTTGGATTAATGGCTTTAATTAGCAGAAAAATAGCAGACTCAAGCTTGAATCAATCTGCAAAGATACCCCACTCTCTTTGTTAATGAAGGTGCTTTTTCTTTAAAAAGAAATCAGGCATGGAATGAGGCTTTTTTTTTTCTTTGTAAAATTTTTCCTTAAAATATCAAATTAAAAGTCAAGACATTATAAATATAAACTCAAGCAGATCATGCATTCTGAGATATACAGGCTTAGTCAGAAATCAGACAGAAAATATCTTTTTGTAGGAACCATCAGGAGAATTACTACAAAACTACTTAGATCAGAGGGAGTTCCTATATTTCTAGCGTTACTTTCCAAAAGAGCTAAGTCTGTGTGAACTCTCCGTGACTGAACTTAACCCAGTGTGAAGCCTGAAAGTCTCAAAAATAGTAAAGATCCTGAGTTTCCTCTAAAAGAAAGCTTTAGCATAATTTCTCATCTCACTGGGTAGCTGAGGCACCACCCAGGAGAGATATCTGTTAAGACCTCTAAGAGAGAGAAAAGCTTTGTTTAGAGCTTGGAGTTTCTTGCAATCTAAAAGTGCACATGAAGAGAAATCCTGCCTGCGAGGAGGAATCTGTCTGTGCCCTGTGATGAGTATCTGCAAAGCTACACAGGGAAAAGTAATTTTGAACATCTATGATAAGGCTACTAAGTGCTTGGGAATGGCTGAGCAAGATGGGGGGATGGCACAGGAACTCTTTCCCATTCCCTTTTGGGATGGAGAGCATGTTAGTGAGAATGGCTGATTTCCAGGGCTTCTGCTGCTGGCAGCTGAGCTGAGCCAGAAGGTTTTGGTGTCCCTTTCTGCTTTGCCAACAACTGCTGTGAAGAGTTTTATTAGTCTGGACAGCGTAGCAGAGTCCATCTGCAAATACCTGATCCTGTTTTGGGAAATCCAGCAGTTCTCCTTCTCCTGGCTGACCCTATGCCCTGCTCCCCTATGCCATCCTTTTCTTAGCAGTCTTGACAGCTTTCCCTGTTGGAGAGAGGCTGGCTCATTCCCAGCTCTTCTCACTCAGGCTGTAGACTGTGCTAACCCACACTTTTTTTCCTGAACATTTGTATCTTGATTTCCCATGGAAACAAGCCTGGAATGATCTCTTCTCCTGTCCGCGGGTCTCTCTCCTCACTCTTAATAACACTTGAACTCAGTAGCTGTTTTCAGCCAGTTTTGACAGAGAGGCAGAGGTCTCAAAAGTAATTATGTTTTTACCAGTTTTATAAAAATGAGCATTTGGGTGGATGAGAAATGGGAGTATGAACATTTGTGAATTCACCCCTGGCTTTTGTCTGATCCCTCTGGCGTCTTGGCATCGCTGAATGTGTCAGTCCAAGGATCACTGCCAATGTATTTTGTGGGAAGACATTGCATGTATTTGTGGTGCTAATGGAAAGTACTTGTGTAATTTGGCAAACACAAAAAATATCAGAGGACACAAATAGCAAAAAAAAGAGGCTTTGTCACATCAGATGCTCATAGAGTTACTTATCCTGCATGAGTGAAAGACCTTTTTGCAGCCAACATTAGAAAATATGTATCTGTTCATCAGTTCATCTCTAGTCTATGAAGCTGTTAAGCAAATTGTGGGCCAAGTGAAAGGTTTCATGGCAAAAGTATCACAGAATCACAGAATAAGCTGAGTTGGAAAGGACTCATAAGGATCATTGGGTCCAACTTCTGGCCCTGCACAGGACCATCCCCAAGAGTCATCCCACAATACCGTGTCCAAGGGCATTTTCCAAATGCATCTTGAGCCAGTTCCAGTGCCCAAACACCCACTGAGTGAAGAATCTTTTTCTAATATCCAACCTAAACCTCCCCTGACACAACTTCAGGGTCCTGTTGCTGATCACTACAGAGATCACTGTCTGCCCCTTCTCTTCCCTCATGAGGAAGTTGCAGACGGAAATGGAGTCTCCCCTCAGTCTCCTCCAGGCTGAACAGTCCAAGTGACCTCAGCCACTCCTCATGCAGCTTCCCTTCAAGGCCCTTCACAATCTTCATTACCCTCCTCTGGACACTCTCTAATAGTTTAAAATCTTTCTGATATTGGGGCACCCAAAACTGCACAGAATATTCATGTTGAGGCCACCCCAGTGCAGAGCAGAGCAGGACAATTCCCTCCCTTGCCCAGCTGGTGATGCTGAGCCTCATGTCCCCCAGGACACGCTTGGCCCTCCTGGCTGCCAGGCACTGCTGGCTCATATTCAATTTGCCATCAACCAGGATCCCCACATCCCTAAAATAATCTGATCAGTGCTGAAATACATGTCAGGCCAAAATTCAGAGCGCAAAAATAAGGGGCCTCTGCATGGTTAACAGTTGATTTAAAACCAATGGGGAATGGTATGTCCTGAACTAGGAAGTGTCACTATCCCATTACTCCTCTATCTGCTGTATTTAATAAGGATTGATGCTCTAATAATGTATTTTGCAGATAGGTTGCTTATGACACCATACATCAGAAGAATGAAACCCTTTAGACAACATCACTGTAAATATCTCCCAAGCAGCACCATTCTGCTGATACTAGAAAATTTGATTGTGTTCAGGATGGGGACCAGACATGTCTGTGAGCAATGATTGCTCTGAAGCTATCTTTTTCTACATAGAGACCCAAAATATCTTAGAGAGAGTTACATAAAGCAGCCTAACTTATCCCCACGGTGAAGCATAGAAGAAAAATGATGCTACTATGTAATGAGCTATTTATGATTACAGATCAAAAGAAAGATCTCTTGTAGATGAGCCACAAACTTGCCTAAATGGTGGTTATGAGCTTGTAAGTTTGTTTTGCCTACTCTTCTTGTTGAAAATTGTCTGCTATGAAATACAAATATCCTTCTAGCTTTCCCTGTTTCCATGAAAATCTCCAAAGCTGTGAAAACAGAAATGTTGGGAAAGAAATGCTTTATATCATTATGAATTTGCTGACATAAATGCGTACTAATCAGAGTGATAAATTTCTGTCTGATCCAAGCAGCAAAATAAAATAAAAAGGACGTATTTGTGCCAGCATACTTCAAAACCCCTTGAGCTGTGCTCCTCTGTCAGACTTCATAAATACTGGATCTGTCATCCCAATTCCACTGCAGCTCTGCAGACAAGACTGTAGGAATGTATTTATTTGATATGATTATGATATAAACTTCATGTCTGATCCCTCTCTCCCTCATAAAGTGGAATATTAGATTAGACGTTACCATGTGTGCATCGTAATCAGCTGTCTTTTCACTGACTTCTTTTTGATCAATGAGAGAACAATTTTGCTTATTTTACTCGAGCCAAGAAAAAGCTAATTATATTCTTTTCTGAACAAGTGATATTATTAAATTTGATAGAATTGGCTCCAAATAAAATACAGAACTTGGAAAAACAATTATTTCTATTATTAGCAACAAGGCACATTCACTCTGCCATAATTGTGGAGGTACTTGAAATAATCTGTCTTCTTGTCACTATTGTGGAAGGCAAAGACAAAGTGAAAAGTACCAAATAGCTGCACTTGGGACGGGTGTACTGCATCTCTACCAGCGCTGCAACCTGTATGTCAGCCACTTGACTTAAGGTAGTTTGGGAGGGAGATCCTCACAGGAAAGAGAGACAGACAGTTAAAAGGCCTCCCCCCACATTCACCTCCTTTTATCTTCTCTCTGGTGTCTGTTTTTATCTAATCCCTCCCTTGGCAGTAGGGCAGCATGCTAATGAGCAACTACCTGGTGCAGCTGGGGCTGTAATTGGAGAATAATTAATGCTGGTGTCGAAATCCTGTCCTGTGGTTTATCAAACAGTGTGGGGCTGTGCATGAGTACATAGGAGCTCATCTATATGGGAGGATCAAGAAAAGGGACTCAAGACACTTTTCTTTCCCAAGCCCTGTAATGAAACAGTAAACATCTGATATATGGATGTTGCTCCAGTTCAGCTCTGTCCCTTTCTAAGACTTACTATTATGCTCCGCTTCTTATAATTACTTCTTTATGTGGGTTTCTACAGAGTAGAACTTTGTATTTGCAGTGGGGCTGCAAATTAGTTGAATGTTATTTCTTCTGCTCTCACTAGAAATTTTTTTTAATGTATCCTTCTAGAGAAAGGCAGTGACAATACACTGAAGTGAACAGTCAAAGATATTTAAATTGGCTTCCAGATTAATGCAAGAAAATGTCAAGGTCACAGCTTGCTGGTGTTTACAGCTTCATCTTCAAGTGTTGAACTGTGCATTTTATCTGTTTACTATGAGGTCTTGGGACAGCTTTTAATTTACTACCAGCAATGTTTTTGTGTGTTTTCTCAAATATGCAGACAATATGTGTCCTCTTGAACAGAAAACTGAAGTTAGATGAACAATAACAAATAGTTTTGTGTGTCTAAGAAGAGACAGCCACTTTGTTGAATGTGAAAATTGTGGAGAACAAATGTGATTTATTTTACAGTTTTCCTGTATGGAGTATCCCCTCTAAACCTATGGTATATATACTACACTGTCAAAATACTTTACAAGGTTGCTTTGGTGTCACCAAGAAATTTGAGTAATACAAATGCTTGCTTTCTTTCTAAAGCCAAATATTTGGCTTTATGTATTCCAAATGATTTTTTTTAGGAAATTGTCCTGGATTCTTTCTCTAGAAACGGGGTAAGGCCTTTAAACAGAAACAGTATTTTTAATTTTAATCAACTGGACTTTTAAAAATATTTTCTGCAGCAAAATTTATTTTTGATTTGCTACAAATATCTAGAAAATGGTTAATTGAAATTATGGACTTGTAAACTCCTTTTTAGCATTTTATATAATGGCATTGCTGAGCTCAACTAAAATATCTGTAGTGGAAACAAAGCCTCTATACTAAGTTGCATTTATACCATGAAGAACATCCAGTGGCAAAATGCACAGTCTGGACAATGTCACAGCTAAAACAACACATTCTTCCTATAGAGAACCTATTTGCATAAATGAAAATTACATGTGTCCTGGTAAAGTACCATTATTTTATATTATATAAATATAACTTATTCAAATAGGTTTAAGGGCAAGCATGTGTGATAGCCTCCCACTATTTAATTCCTATAAACAAGCAAGTACTCAATTACCACACACTTACTGGCTATAATCTGATACTAATGAATAAGGAAAAAAACCCAAATGTTTTTTCTGCTGAAAGAGAAATAAAACATGTCACAGAGCACACATCATCTACTGTAGAATTAGTAAAAAATTTTGATTAAATTAATGACTCAGCGTCGGTGGCCACAGCTATGGTGCACCTTGATTTGGTCAGTGGCATGATGCGTGTTTAGGGGCATACTTGGGTAGTCTAATCAACCATCAGCAAAGGTTTGGATGTATTTAAAGGTCACCCTGCTGACTGGGTGTAGAAAAGAAGGAAAACTGAAACCAGAGTGGTAATTGTCAGAATGCAGGTGTTCTGCCAGGGGGGAAGGAAAAGAAGTGGGATTTTGAACACACACACACAAAATAGAGCAGGGCTATACTGCTTGGTGTTCCCAGCTTGTCGTCCAGGGTTCAAACAGAGGAAGAGTCTTTATAAGGATAAAAGGAAATCAATACATGAGAATTAAACTGCAACAATTGTGTTTTCTTTCCTGTGCGAGCAAAATGGCCAATGCAGTGCCTTGCAGTCAAAGCATAGTTTAAACGAAAGCTTTAAGAGGAAGGATTTGAAGCAGGTTACCAGAGGGTGGAAAGGGTTTGCTCATTTTTAGGAAAGCCATGTGGAGGCAGAGCACTTGTTCAAGCTCTGCATCAGGAAGGGAGAGCTAACAAGTGATGCTCATTTGGTGATTTAGAGGAAGTAAATTCCTCTACATTTGGACAGAAGGAGACAGACCTCTGTAGCATGGCAGGGCTTGCTGGCATGTCCAGCAGTGCTGGTGCTGCAGTGCTGCTCCTCAGGCCATGGCCAGCAGGCTCCTGAAGCTGCCTACCCTGTGCTAGATGTTTGCAGGAGCTGCTTTTCCTCTGACCTGACCTTGGACAGCTCCTGGCTCAGCCAGGGACCAGAGCCTGGGATCTCCCCCTGTTTTGCTATTCCAGGGGTGCCATGTCAGAATCTCTTCTACTGCCCATCTAGCTTAGTACCCTCCCTGCAAGAGAAGTGTACAAATTCCTTGTTGAGGTGTTTGTTCAAATGCTTTTTGGGAGAGGTAAGCAAAATGGTTCATCCCACCCTGCAGTGGAGGGTGGCAAAAGCGCACGTGCAGAGGTGAGTGTTGGTTTCATCTACCCAAAACACTATACTTCAGGCCTCTGTGAGAATCCA
Source organism: Ammospiza caudacuta (assembly GCF_027887145.1). Classification (NCBI taxonomy): domain Eukaryota; kingdom Metazoa; phylum Chordata; class Aves; order Passeriformes; family Passerellidae; genus Ammospiza; species Ammospiza caudacuta. The sequence continues at coordinate 82,411,094 of NC_080594.1, forward strand.
TTCACAGTGGGTCACTCAGGTGAGGCATCTTTTTTCCTCATATGTGATGCTCTAATCCTTTCCAAAAAGGCATAAAGATTTGAGTTAGGTACCAACTAATATCAAATTCCTGGCCACTGAGGCACAATTTCTCCAGCCAAACCAGAGAAGTAGCAGGACTCTCCCACTCAGTCAGAAGAGAGAGAGAGCTGGCAGTCCCTCACTTCCTTTTATTTCAGCCCTTGCCAGGTGAAAGGAGATAAAAAAGAGCAAAACTCAAGTATTTCCTTTCTCCCCTGCCCTTAGTGCCAAACTAAATAGAAAAATAAATTCTTGATAACTAAGCAGAGCTCCAGACTGGCTCTGGCAAGTCATTATAGTATGTAGATTTGTTTTCTTTATACACAAAACTAGAATCAAAATCTCATATAAGCTTCTTTTGGCAGTACCTGAAATTACATGCCTGATCTTTTTATGCAACAATCCCTCACTGAAAATGTTCCTGCAATTTAAATGCAGTGTGAAGCATTTACTGTTCATACTCTATGCAAAGGTCTGAGGGAGAAAACAGGAATTAATCTTATTGGAGTCATTAATGTGACTGTCTTCAGCTACGCAGGATAGTGCTGTGTTTCTGGTTAAACTGGGGCCTCAAACTGTATTTTTTTATGGTCACATATAAACTGGCCCATAATAGTGTATCAATAAACCCCAATTACACTCAGGAAAATACTAAAAGCAAAGCTCAAGTGAAGCTCAATAAAGTCTACAGGCAAATTAGAGCTGTGTGGAATAGTGACATCCATCTGGTATTTTTCAGTGACTTCTAGTCAATTACTACATTTCATCACATGTAATCCTCTTTTATCTTCTGTTCCTGCTGCTACAGTAATTCTCACTCTGCTACATCTGTGGCTTTACTGTGAATTTTTATCACCTATGTGTAAGTGGACCTTTTTTTTCCACTAGCAGTTATGCTGTACATGCTTGGGAAAGAAAAAAAGAGCAATCAAAATCCAACCCAAGAAAAAGAAAGATTTATTGCAAGAGAAGTGAAACACAGACTTAAAGACCGCAAGATAAGAACATAAAATAAATAAATTCAGATATGGCATATAATATTGAGCAAGGCAAAGGTAACTTTCCACTCAGAACATGAATTGTTGAAAACATGGTGTAGGTTGAAGTGTCTGGAGTGACATGCATTTTTAACAAGCTTCTATGATTTGATCATATCTGTGACAACCCGTTAAAAAAGAGCATTCTAAAATAAGTCATAATTGTATTTTTCTTAAAGAAGGAAACTTTGGCTGTCATGTTCTCATGACGAACCCTAAATCCAGAAATATATTATTTGTATATGTTGAAAAATAGAAGGTTAAACCTGCAGCAGAAGAGTTGATTTTACAGCTCTAACATGTTAAACATTAACATGTTAAATCCTACAAAGAATTCTAGTGATTTTTGTGCAGATGTAGAGCAGGAAAGGAAAATCTTGCCCATTTCTCAGCTCTTTGCAAAAGATAGGCATCACATAAACCTTTATATCAGGAGGGGCTGCTCTCCTGGGGCTTCAGACAGAGAAACCAGGCTTGGTGTAAATGGTGAGTTTGTCTGGGAATATTGACTGATGTATGGAGCCATCCTCACAGGGGCTCCAAAATCAGGGGGCACTTCCAGATAAGTAATCAGCTGAAAGAGTGCAAGTGAGAATAGAGCCACACAGGAAAAGTATGGGAAAACTAGTGAGGAATGCATGGTATGGATCTGTGCCCTGGCTCTTATGCATTCTTGCAAGCACTCATTTTCATGATGTTTTCAGGGGACTGACACCCCTTCCCCAGAGAGGCAATTGAAAATGTCATCCTGTGGCATGATCTTTTTCTAGAAATGTGGCTTTCTCTCCCAAGTACACATTCCCACTGGAGTGCAGCTGCTTGTACGTTTTTTGTTTGGAAGTTATTTGGCTGAAGATGAGATAAAAACAAACTAGACCTGAGCTTGCTGAGCCAAGTGAAACAGAGACTGATTGCTGCTTTCAAGTACCTCAGGGAAACAGGATTCTGTAAGGCAGGAGACAAGGCAGGGAGCAGAACTAAGAAATAAAAGCCGGCTAGTACCATATATCATCTTCAAATTAGGTTTTTAAACAGAGGAAGAATGAGGATCTGGAGCTGCTTCCTCAGGTCTGTAGCTGCTTCTCGGTAAAAACAGAGGCTGCAAGAGGTTTGAGTAAATTCAAGACAGTGCACAAACAGCTGAAGAAAGAAATAAAGTGACATGACTAAAAGATGCAGCAAGAAACAACAAGATTTGTGTAAGAAGCTCTTTTCAGGCCTATGAAAAATGCCTTTTTAACTTTAAAAACAAGAAAAACTGAGTGAAATATTTCTCCGCTTGTCTATTTTTCTCCTTGTCTATTTCTCCATTTTGAATAAAAATATAATGTATAATGCCAGTGCAAATTACAAATGAGAAATAGTTTAAAATGCACACATTGCTCCTATTTTAAGTTCCAGAATTCAGGTTCAGGAAAACTTCTTCCCCCCAAATGCCAGCCAAATGTGGAAGAGGAACACTGCTGCCCCAAGGATGATGGTGCAGCAGTACTTTCAGTGTATTTAGAACTATTAAAGCTCTAGAAAAATGGCGCCTCATACCCCGTAAAAATCACTCTGAAGAGTCAAATCTATTCCTCTGTTGTGGTTTGCTTGGGGCTGGAACAAAATGTCACCCATGTGTCATGAATCAGGTGCTAGAGCCAGGAGCTGGCAGGAAGGATGGCAGAGCTCTCCAGACCGCCTCACTGCCTGGATGCTCTCATTCAAACGTCACTCAGTTCCCACAGTAAGCAAATAAGCAGCTGCCACAAGAGAACTGATAGACACTTTAAGTCCTGGTTATAAAACTTGTTATGTATTATTTACTCAGCACTGACAGCTTGCTCTGCACTGTGCACACAAAGCAGTGAGCTCTCTGCCTGTGGGAGCTTTTGATCTCAGGGATTAAAAATCCGAAGGTTCAGGAGACAGTCTGAATCTGGATTACTGCACCCATCATCCTGGTCTGCTACTGTTTGGACTTCATATTTCCTTTCCAATGCACAGCTGTTAATTTCCTCTCTCTGGAAACCAAGATGCACCAAGAGATCTTGACCTTTCTGTAGTTGGGACTGCTGAGACATGTACCCAAGTTCCGGGGAATGGCTCAGATTTTTAATCCCCACATAGTCTTAAGCAGCTTTATATCCAATGAAAACAGAATACCTGGAAGAATGGAATCAGTTATTCACAATTTGCATATAACTTCTTACCCATATGTGTCAGTGCTCCTGTGTATTTCTTTTCTCAACAGGTCTAGAGAGAATTACAGTGAAGAGAATTACAGTGATGTGCACATCAAATGCCTGTCTCAGAGATTGTTTAAACGCCTTCAAACGTGGGATCATGACATTTTAAAATATCCAAGTTCAGTGTGTCTTAGTTTCAAAAGACCGGTGTCTGCTAAGGAAGGCAGGAGCCTCCCCTGAAATGGAGAATGTAAACCCCTTCCCTCTGAATTGCTATAAATTTAAGATTAAGAGGCTCTCAGGCAAAAATATGGGAGCAGGAATAACAGTTCTTTATTAGGAAAGGAAATAAAAAGATAAAATAAACAATGCAGTAAACTAAAACAACACTGACAGAGTGAGAACACAACCTGACACCCTGTCGGTCAGGGTGTTGGTAGCAGTCCAATTGGAATTGTAGCTGCAGTCCTGCTGGAGTGTCAGGTGTGGTTCTGTTGGAGCAGGGATCCTGTAGAAAGGTGTAATTTTCCTCTGAAGATCGAGTGGAAGAGGAGGCAGCTGTTCCACTGGGAAATCCAGTGGAGAAGCCATGCTGATGTTCCAGAAACTCAAGATTATATCTGGGTAGGAATGCTTGGCTCCTCCCTCTGGGCAGAGCATCTCACAATGGGATACTCTAGTTCTTATCAGTCATGCAGTGACGTTCAATAGCCTGTTATCAGCAGATGGCTCCCCGGAGGGAGGAGTGGCTGTGGAAGAGATAAGGAAGACTGCCCACTTAACAGAAGACAACTGCCATGCAGATGGCAAATAGAATGCAATTTGCTTGGCAATCCAGACAAGTGTCTCCAAACGACATCAAAACAAGCTGGCCCAGAGACCAGGAAATGCCTAACGTTAGTTGACTGGATGTGCCAAGAGCAGGGATATCTGAATCCCATAATTCTCCAAAACCTCAGTTGATACTTTTTTTCCTCTTGTGTGGCACCACCTTGTTTCATACAGGAGCATTTGATCAGTGCTTAACTGGGACTAAGATCAAAGGCATTCCTCTGCTGGGGCAATGTCAGATGTACCACCCAGCTGGCTAAACAAGGACCTCAGCACTGTGGGAGAAGCTCTCTCCAGTAGTCCTTGAGTGGCTGCATTGCAAAGCAGCCTTGCTAATTTCTAAAGACTGACATGATTCAGCACACAGGGTGTGAAGGAGGATGGCCATTCTGTGTACAGAGGGAAATGGATAAAAAAGTGGAAAAGGAAGAAGGAAAGACACTGAAATAACTGATGGAGCACAGAGACAGGAGGGAGAGAAAAGAAAAGAAAGTGAAAGGAGCTGCAAACAATTTAATTAGTATGCCGACTTTGAAGAGCCCTTCCAAAAATGAGTAAAGGTCAGTGAGCATTTATATTTTAGCCCTTTTTGTGTGTGTTTTGGGCATGATGAAGGTTACTGGGTCAGCAGGAATGGGATTCAGTTCAATGATAAAGAAACTGAAATCCAAGTCTGTATGTGTCTCTACTTCTGAGCTGTGAGTACAAACTCCTGCTACAGCCACTGGAGCTCTAGGGGAATGATAGCTGCCTATGTGTAGGTGATAGATTGGTGCATTCTGAGATGCCATAGAGTATCCCAGATAATTCTCTGCAGGTACCAGGTGTATCACAGAATTTATTAACCTTGAAAATCTGCTCTGTGACAAACAAGATATCTCAAAATTATTCCAGATACCTAAGTGTAAGCAATTAAATCATGCACCTGGTCAGCAGAATCTGAGAGATTGAAAGAGGTGTTTTTTTTAACCCTTGCAAACAATGCTCAGGGGTTGATGACTGCGCCAGCTGAAGAGGGACTTAATCCATCTCATCAACCTAAGCATCACCCTGGGGGATCTCTCCTGAGATCACTGGTGGTGCTCAGCAGTCTGTCCTGTGCCTCTTCCCATGCTGGTCACTCTCCAAGTTCTGGGTACAGAACAATTTCCAGGTCTTGCTGCTTTCTCAATTGTCAAGAAATATTTTCAATAATTATGTTGCAACCCTCTGCCATACAACACAATCAGTCTTTATGAAGTTGTACTTGGAAGACTCACAACTAATTGGAAGGTGTCCATTAGCTGCTGCTGATTGATGTAATTCTTTTTATTTTGACCACTCTTGACCTTTAATTGCAAAATCAGAGATTTTTCAAAATACTGCAGTCACACAACCCATTGTTCCAGGTTTAAGTGATGAAATGGTCCCTGGCCTTTACTCTTGGAGCTGGCTTCCAAACCAGTGTCAGGTCAGATGAGATGAACAGGGTTACAAAGCAGTACAAAACTTGATGCTCTGATTTCACAATTTTTACTTTAGTATTTTAGGCCAAAACATTTTAAGGTTCAGAGCTGCAGAACAAGAAAATTCAGCTGCCTTTTTAAAAACTATCTCATGTTCTCTAAAACTGCCATTCTTCTGTCCTTTTCCATGACCTATGTCCATCCATTCACACTTTGCTTTTCTTTGGGGAGCAGAGCTGGTTGTGGTTTCAGATGAAGATGACATGTATGTCTTTATTCAAGGGGTGACTAAAGAAAACACAAGTGAATGCCTTGAATCCTCTACTGAAATCAAACCTTTGGAGATATAATTGTAAAAAGTGTGGGGTGATCTAAGACAAGCAGTGAAGGAAAGCTACTGTCAGGAGATGGGATCAAAGGCATCTGAGCTGCAGAGGCCAATCTTATTTATGCCACCTTTTTCAGCATTAGACAAACTGCAGCAGACAAGCTATGCTGACTTTAGCTTTTGTTTTGCAAAACCTTTTGATGCACATTTTGCAAAACCAAGTCAGAACAGTATGAATCTAGGTTTGCATTTACTCAGGATGTCAATGTCAGGGTCAGGAGGGGAAAGGGATTCTTGAAAAGAAAAAGCTAATGTTTTCTTGGTTGATTTCTGCTCTAAAGCTCAAGCATGTGATTAACCTTTCTAATGCTCCTGCCTGATTTTCAGGCTAGTGAGGAAGCCAGGCACCTTGTTTTTCTCGGTTTTGTATTTAATAAGGTTGTGTACATCTGTTAGAAATCTCGATTCAGTCAAACTTGAACATATGGCAAAGTAAAGTCAATGAGACTATTTGCAAGCTTACAGTTAAGTGTGTGGATGGGAACTTTGCTGAGTCAGGGCGATATTGACTCACAAAGCAAACTGGCACATAGATTGATGTTTAGCTGTTAAGAAGGAAAAATAATTGCCTGCTTCTTCCTAACTTTTTTTCCTTTTAATATGTCTCTTTCATAGGAAATATGCAAAACAATAAACATGAATACACACACACAGAGACACAGAAAAGAGAAAGCAAATTCTGTCAAGAATTCCAAAAGAGGAGTAAAACCAAGGGAATTTTATATGAAACTCTACTAGGCTGCCCTTTGTTCTCAGCTTCTTCTGAAAGTTAACTTTCCATATCATGCCTTCCAGAGTGTGCCAATGAAAGATCCATGTCTTATAATATGTATATATATATAATATATTAAAGTTTGCACAGTCTGTGCAAACTGAATCAGTGGGGTGTGGCTGACTTGACATGAAACAACAGTCACTTGGTTGTTTTCATAACCCGTACTGGAATTAGGCACTCATACTGAAGATGCAAGTATTTATTCTCAAAGACATATAGAGACATGAAGAAGGTGGATGAAAACAAAGCGAGAGAAGCAAAGAATAAACAGTTGGTCAACTTTGAAGTGAACATGTCAGGATAAAAACGTCAGCTCAACTAAACTACAGAAATGAGGAATGAGAGAAAGTGATATGAGGGTAGGGAGTTGAGTTTGGGAGCAGTATTTCTGTCAGAGGAGAGAGTTCTACAGGACACCAAAGTAGAGTTTGAAGCATGGACCTGGAATTGTGACAAGAGGGGATACTGACTGCAAAGCTCTGTATGAGTCTGTCCAAGAATGTAGTGTGAAGGGAGAGCTGTGGAAGGAAGGCTGTGTGCTCCTCCCCAGTGCAGAGTCACCTGTGGAGGCCAGGCATTTGGTCAGTCTAAGGAATTTGCTGCCCAGCACTTTGTGTATCCAGTCCTAATACCTGTTTCCAAGCCTGTAACCATATTTCAGAAGGATTGTGTGCACCTGATTCATGGATGGAGAAGGAGGAGTTTTGCACTTTGGGCAATGGAGACTTTGAAGAGGTCCAAAAAATGTAATGGCAGACCTGTTCGTGAATTGGGAAAACCTTTGGTGGGAGTGTCTGACTCTGGAAAACAAAAAACTGGTGATTCAAAATGGCAAAGCCCACTTCTCACAGCTGTCTGTTGAACACCATGATGTTTGGGTTTTGGATGACATTACGCTGCTGAGCCACGCTGTACTTCAGGTCTGCCAGTGCCATGCCACACCACGCCACTGCTGCTCCTCTTGACAGAACAACATCTGCATGGCCGAAGCACAGCATTGGAGCCCTGCTGGAGAAAGGGCAGTGCTCCTTTTGTTCTGGCTGCTGTCACCACATTCATCTCCTCAGCTCCTGGCTGGACTGGGAAACCTCACCCACTAATGACACAGGGGAAAACTGGCTGTCATGCCCAAGTGGTATTACAGCAGCAAGCCGCAGTTGACACATTTTCTTTTCTGTGTCTTTTACCTATGTGTGTGTATTGGAGCATGGAGTAAGGGTGGAAAATTAGTCTCAAAATCTTCTATCGACAAGCAGTTGCATTTTAAGTTTTTATGGCCAGTGTCATTGGTTAATAAACCGAACAAGAGCTCCCACTGTGATGTACTAGCTGAGAGTGTAGAGGTAGCCAAGGAGGTGTAAACAGCAGGATGTCATGCAGGAGTGGAGGGATTCATCCCCTGCCCTCCCATACAGCAGAAGCAGAATTGTTTGCAGAATATTGTGCCTCATGCTAGTACCAGGCTTGAAAAAAAATAGTAGATGAAAACTGGAGAGATTTTAGAAAAGATAATTTTAGGAATCTAAAGGGATTTTAGGAACAAACGTGTGCGATTACAAGTATGGAAAATATACTCTGGCATAAGGGTCTCGTGGAAGCAGCCCCTTTATCTTGAAAAAGAAGATTCAAAGCTGAGCTGAGAGCAGCCTTTGAACACCCCTAGAGAGGATGGGAGTATCTGACACCACTGAATTGCTAACCTGGTAGAAGAAGCAAGAGCCTGTGTATGTGTTTGGACTGCCAGCCAAAGCTTGACATTTCAACGGGGATTAGCAGTTTTAAGTAGCAAAGGTAATTAATTGTTGGAGTGATTTACCAAGGGATGTGTCTTTAATTCAAAAGTGATTTGGCTTCAGAAATATACTGTTTACCTTAAATAGGAATTAGCCTACTGTTCTGTAGGAATGTGACCCGTATAACCAGAACAACTTAGATGACCTTAAAATCTACTGAACTACTATTTTTTAAAACCAACCCAGGTTATCTCTCCTCAAATATTTTAGTTGCTAACCCACATCACCATCTTAGGGGAATTATTCATAATTATGGAGAAGAGTCTCCCCCCTCAAGGGGAAAAAGGTAGAAGCAGCATTTTCCATTGTTTAAATAAGTCAGAGCTTGGGTACGGGAGAATGCATAAGAAATAGCAGCTGTGTTCAGTGAGGTCAATCCAAAAGGAGCCATAGCATAGCAGCAGTTTTAGGGAAACAAAAATTAAATATGGGGAAGACTCTAGGTTAGTAATGTTTGTTTCAAAGGAAGGACAGCAAAAACACTTATTGTCCTGGTCACAATGCAGAATGCATGTTCTGACTTAAAAAGAAAAAAAATTAGGACAACAATACAAAACAAGTCAAGTCAAAACAAACCAAACCAAATTTATTCACACTTTATGTAGAACAGAGACTCTAGAAAAAGATGAGAGATATCATGTGACAGTCATGGCAAAAATAACACACTTTATAGTTCTGAACTCAAAAACAAAGTAATTTATGTCAGAGAAAATAGAGTTCAATTTGAGCTATTTCTGAAGTGGATGTAAGTAATGAAAAAATGTCAGCCTATGAATTCTGCATTTGCAGTTAGAGAGTAGGCAATGGCATAATGTGAATATGTGAATAATAAGATACTACAGACACTTGTGGAAGCAGAGGGAAAAGCTGAAAGGTGTTTTTAGATGTGATTCTGAATTTGACTGACTTTTTAACAGCATTCACAAAGCCTATCATTTTCAGTGTGCCTAATATTTCATGTCTGGTGCTGAGTTTTACACTGAGATTAATATTAACAATAATACACATTTGAACTGGAGGAAGTGAAACAAACTATGTGAAGATCACATCTGCTCAGCACTCACTTGTCTTATGATTACTCATCCAGCTTCCTGTACTCAGACCCTTGTTTACTATTCCCCAATAAATACATATTTCCTGTTTGAACCAATAAAAGTCTTTCAGGAAAAACCAAGACAAAGCTCCTTCCCCACCTCAACCAGTTGTGAGGTGAAGATGATGGTGATTCAACCCATTCCTTCTGCAATATGCAGTGTTTATATTACTTTGCAATGCATTTGCAAAGCAATCCTAATTTACTGAGTAGGTCACGAAGCTTATTGATGCTGTGAGTTGTACTCACACAGTTCGTCATTTTGGTATCAGTGAGATTCCTTGAATGTACAATATCTACTCAGTGGGACTGAGGCTTCCAAAATGGGACTTGGAGGATATAAATGGCTTGTGCCCGACAGCAATAGCTGCAGTGCCCTGGTGTGGATCTGCAAAGTGTGACAGAGACTTCAAATGAGGGACACAAAAAAATTAATTATGCAGACAACTGAAATTACTGAGGATCCCTTCCTTTAGGGCAAAAATTCTTTCTGGTACCAGAGGCTCATGATTATTTATTTCTGCTCATAATTTTCCATTACAAAAGTGTGAAGACACTAATCTGTGTCAAAGGGAGATGGTTTTTGAATTAAAATTGGAAGCATCCTCAGGTGGCAGGGGGATATGTGCTTAAAATGTGACTTGAGGGACAAAGATAGAAGAGACTACTTGGGGGAACAAGGATACTCCCTTAGAAGGGGGGTAATGGTGAAGAGACTCAGGATATGTTTAAACAGAAGTGCAAAAAGGAACTTTCCCATGTTCAGCTTCCCCAGTAGCTCATATGGGGAAAGCTGCATGTAACTCTTGCTATTTTCAAAGCTTCCCTTCCTGTGGAAAACAGGCACAGGGACAGGAGTGACAGTGTCTGGTCAGGTTTTGGCTGCTGTCTGGAGCATGCACATGGCCAGAGCGTGCACCTTGGGCAGGGCTTTGAGCCCCATTGAAGCCTGGGGATTGGCCTTCCCCATGCCAGGAGGAAGGGGCAGCAGTCAAATTCTTGCCATTAGTGAATGACTCCAGAATAGTCTGCCAAATGCCCAAAGCACTCCCATGTCCATATCAAAGATGCAAAAATGCACAATGAGGAGGCGCCCCACATGAACATTGCATTACACATATATACAAACCTAATTAGCTCATGTAGTGTTTAAACAATGAATACAAGAATACAAAGGATATTATCAAGAAGGTCTTAATATTTCAAGAACTAGGGAAGCAAGAGCATGCAGGACAAATGAGGCTATTTATGAATTCAGTGGTAGAGTGAGTGCTACATAATTCTCTGAATAGGAATATAGAATTTCTTTATATTAATATAAAAATTATTCTTTGATTTAGGTTCCATTTTTTTCTGAAACAGAAATGGCTTGCTTGTAGTTTGTTCATGTTGTGAACTGATGGAGAAGCAGATAGTTTTGGCCTACCTGAATATATTATCAGGCTTATTCATGTCACTGAGACATTTTGGCTGAATTGGCAACACCTTTGTCTTCTAATTTCAGAAAGATCAGTCTGGCTTAGCACGAGTTGCTTTCCCCATCTTCCTTTACTGAGATAAAGCCTTTTTGTCTGAAAATACTTCTCATTCTGGGGTTCAATTCCCTTCACGCTTTGCTGGGTTAATTTGCGTAAAACCAGAAGAAAACTAGATGGCATTCATGGCATTGGGTTTCGAAGGACCTTTAAAGCCTGAAGCAGGAGCTGAAAGAGAAGTGCTGGAGAGCATCACACACGTCAGCTTTGTGCTTGACATCCAGATGCCAGCATCAGCTTTAGATATCTGCCCTTAAAGAACACAGTTTGGCTATAAATATTCCAGTGAGAAAGAGAGATAGGACTGATGTGTCACAGCTTTAATCTTCTCTGGGTGAGCTGAAGAAGACAGCTTGACCCTGTGCCTGGCTCTTTGCTGATGTGTGCTCAGCAGCAACACACATCTACAGAGCCCAGGCCTGAGTGAACAAAACTCACACAGTCAAATTTTCAAGACTTCACTGAGTAAAAAGGAGCAAATATAAAAAATAATTTTTTGAATACAAATTAAAGAAATATTATCCTTTAGGAAAAATTATTTCAGGATTGACAAGTCTCTGTCAGACTGTCCTGCTGTGAATTTGGAGAGCTGGACTGGAGGGAAGTGAGACCTTCCACAGACAATTTAGCGATGCAATTATTATTCACAATGATATTGCATTGGTACTTAAGCATGCACTGCAAAAGATTGCCTCCATCCCCAGGGAAACAGTGATGTCAAGAGACAGAATAATCTCAGAGCCTGAGAGGAGACACAGGCAGGGAGGACGACGTCAGCGGCACAAGGCTACACAGCAGGTCAGCAGCAGAGGAGCACAAAATTCCAGTCCCTGACCTGGATTGTGCTTCCTACCCAGCTCTCAGCCTTGCAGCCACAAGAGGCTTCCCACCCTTAGTGTTAAGTCTTAAAATAAACAAAGTGATAGCATCCCATATGTGGTCCCTGCATTAGTGCATAATGGAAACTGGTTTTACAATCTCTTACACTGTTACCCTGCTGCTGCTGTCACTTTTCAGCAAGATGCCCCAGACAGCAGTCTGGCTCAGCAATGACAATTTCAATTAAAGACATTTGTTTTCACATCCTTTTAACAGTTCCCACATGGTGAGAAATGCCTCCTCTCCCCACATGAATTTGGGGCATAGGACAGTGAACAAAACACGTACGCTTCTCTCTGTGCAGAAAACTTAATTCCATTGTGGCTTCATTTGGCCTCATGCTGTAGCAGAGCCATGGTGTTGCACTGTTTTGTATCTCATAGTGCTAATATTAGGGAGTTTATTTTCCCTAAGCAAATATTCTCTGTTTAGCCTTTTTCAAATGTAGAAACAAAAGCAACTATCATACAAACAAAAAGGGAATTCTTGTATAAGGGAGTAAGTTTGTTTGCTATGACATCCAGCCTCTAAATATGCTGTTACTAGTTTGCAGATCTTATTTCTGCAACATCTGGGGTTAAGTATGCTTTATGTTGCTGTACACATATTTAAATAAGTAGAGACATTTTATATGTTAATGTCCTGACACTGCAAAGTAAACACATTTTTTCAGCTGTTTAAGAGGTTTTTCCCACAATCAGCATGCTAGGTTTAAGGAAATATTTCTGATGTGCTGCAAATATGTACACTTTTTAAAGGAAAATGATGGGTTTTGCCCATTAGCAACATAATCCTCTTCCTCCAAAGAGACTATTTCTCTGCCAGTACCCAAGTTCACTATGTTTCACAGAACCAGCAAGTAGTCAAGGGATCAGGACCTGCTCTGCATTCAAAACTGATATGCAGATATGTTCATGTTTGATATGACAGCCAGGCATGAATAAAACTGTCCTGGCATTTTTGACCTTGCAGGAAACAATACTCACTAGCAGTGATTAAAACCTGTCCTGGGGTGAAACAGCAACCTGGTCTCTTCCCTTTGCAGGATTGCTTGATATCTTTTTATGTACCTCAGCTTTCTAGATACCTCCCTACTTAATTTGAAAGATCCTCTGGTGTTTATTATTAATTATTATCAATTGTCTGTGAACAGTCTCCCTGAAATGACTGTTTCTTCAGAGATGGGTACCTACTTTTTCCCCCAAAGCTATGTAGCAGGTACTTTCTTAAATTCCTGCAGAATGACAAAAAGCCAGGTACGTTCAGGCTCTACCTGCGTCATAACATCTCTCACCCTGTATGCAGAGGTCTAGCAGCTGCAGCACTCATCCAGAGTGGGAGAAACTCAAAAGGAATGATCAAAAGGCTGAGGCAAGCTCACCTGAGGGGATGCTCCTCTACAGCCATCACTGGGATAGACAAGAATCTGGTGAGTTGACAACGTACTGCTGACATTGCCCTGGGTCCTTGTGTAACTGTGTGTCTCCTGCATTTCTGTCTGGGAAATGGCCAACTATAGCTCAGATCATCCCAGGGCAGCACTAGGGGCTGTTTATTCTCAGGAGGGGCACAGGAGGACAAATCTGTGACCTGATCGAGAAGCTCAATATTCCCTTTGTTTTCTTGTACTTTCAATGGAAGTATTAAATATTTACCAGAAATGAATTTCAAATGTTTCATTTCCATACATGAGAAATGCATGAAAGGTGCTTTCCAAGTGTTCTGGCAGCTGTGTTGGGTAGAAAGACTATCCCCTCTCACTGAGCACCAGGAACTTCAGCTGCTTCTGAGACTTACTTAAGTCAGGCACCAAAACCAAGCAGACTGTGGAAAATCATGCTCCTTCTCTCTATTGCATCAACAAATCACACCATTGTGTTACCTGCTTGTATGAGTTCAGTATCTGCTGTGGGATTGGAACCAAGGATCATCTAAGTCAAATGCAGAGAACATATCATTCCATATGGATCCATGTTTTTTGTATAAAGGTGAAAATAGTCTAAATACAGAGGAAGTGATGGGGAGAGGTGGTGGGATCATTATAATTTTTACTGGACACTTTTGTTTAGATATTAAGGTCATATTATGAGACTGCCTTCCTTTTTCAAGAGGACCCTGAGCCCTGGGCAGCGAGTAGCTTAGAAAGGGCAAAAACAGGTGACAGGAATGGGATAAGCAGGTAGGGTATGAAAAATGGCAGAGATTGGTTGTACTTCAAGGAACACTGAAGAGCAGAACCCTTATGTCACAAAGTGGTAGATGTTAAAAAGAGAAGAGATTAAGAATTTTATTTAAAAGACAGCTCTAGACAACCAAAAAAGTGAATGCAGCAAGTCAAGGAAGTCAAATGGATACTTGTGTTATATGAAATTTAAAACAATGACAACAAAAATTTTAGAAAAATCACCCTATTTCTCTTATTCAACTCAAAAATTGCAGTGAGGTTTTGCTGATCTCCATGGGATAACCATTCTGAAGAATCCTGTTGTTGAATCCTAAGTCCGACCAGGTTTTGTGGCATATGCAAAGGTAAAGGATGTTTCCCCAATAAGGAAAGCAAAATTAGGTAAAGAGAAAGTTTTTTTTTTTTGCTATTTTCTAAGTCCAGTAAATAGTTCTGGAGTTTTAATGTTCAAATGTACACATATCCTATAAGCACATGGTATTACTTATTTTGTGGGCATTTCTTCACATTTCTCTTTTTCTTCCACTGCAAAATAGACCAGCTTAAAGTAATACATACATTACAGAACATGCTATTTTGTAGAACTCACCCTAAAGGTCAGTGTTCCAGAACAAAGAATAAACAAAAACATATTTTTACCAGCTAAATAATATGATCTGAATTCATTAGCAATGGAAAGAGAATAAGGTAAAAGTGAAACTATCTGTATGACTGAAGTTTTAGTGTATATGAACAGTATAAGGCACAGTTGTGCAAGGCTTGAAGCTGATTTGACTTTTCATTGACTTCAGGGGCTCCTTGAGAATATCCATCAATCGATAATTGAATAGATTAAAACAAGAGGTCTCTAGAAAGCAAATATTAGAAAACCATTTCAGTATATTGACAATATAGCAATTTAATCTTGGCACGAGAACAAATATATCTACCAAATGTCTACAGTAAATAAATGGGGTTTTTAGAATTGTTGGTAATTTCACAGAGCTGGGATCATGCTAAAATCTCCTTATGTGTCCAACGATAAGGTGTGGCCTAAAACAGTTAATAGTTTAAGAGGGAGATTGAGGTGGATGGTTTCAGGGTTCATCTCAGGTAAGACAGATACTTAAAATGCCTGAGATGAGCAGAAGGACCTGGACACTGAAAGTGCCTGTTCCTGTCTGTTAGATGGTTATCTTGGTCTAGATAAGTAATCAGCAGGCAATCAGAGTTAAATGATGATCTTCACCACTGGTCATGGTCGTTACACAGAGTTCAAGAGCTGGAGGAGAAATACACATCACCCATGACTGGGAGACCTTAGCACCTGCTAAAGTGGGCAGCAGAGAGAAATGGTGACAAATGTACATGAAGTGACAACTTCAAATGTCCAACAGGCATCAGAACTCCTTTTCCTCATTGGCCACTTTAGGAATTGACATTGATAGCCCTGGGTGCCTATTGATCTGAATCATTCTTTGGTCTCTTGAGCTCAAGGTCTCTTGAGCTCAGATATGTTTGCCAGTTACCAGGATCATTAACTTAAGTAGTATGAAAATTTCCCCTAGGTGTTAATAAAGCAACAGTTTTCAGATGCTGAACAATTGTTTATGTGAATGACATCTCTCCTAATCATCACAGAAATGCCCTGTGTTTGTACAAAAAATCTGGATTGAAGAAGGACCTAGAATGGAGACGCCACCCTATACAAGATTGAAATCTCTTGGGTTTTTTTCTGGTAAATGAGGAATTCCCAGAACTCAAGTCGGTTGCCCACAAAATTCTGGTCAATTTGAGTTCTCTCTTAGAGACCTGTGTAGTTATCTTTGAGTGTTGATTAGTTTTTGTGGTAGTGATGAGAATTCTCTGGAGAATGGTGATGGTAGAAAATAAGGGTTTTTTCAGGCTGTTTGTACAAACTCGTTTTCTGTGTTACCCAAGACTGTGTTATACTGTTAGCACTGCAGAACCAAAGGAAGCTTGTGAACTCGCTGTCCCCTGGGCCATACCCATCCTTGACAGAAAGATTAATTAATTTCTAGTATCACCTGCTGTGCTTGGGAATGTTTATCTTGCTGTAGCTGCACAAGTTAGAAGGAGACTGGCTTGTCTGGCAGAATCTGAATGGAATTTAAACAGTGATCAAAATCAACATTACCTCTTTCTGTATTGACAGAGAAATGGGGAAAACAAAGCTGGAGCTGCTCTCAGCAAAGGCAGGAAAGGGGAGCAACTGAATGTACTCTAGATCCATAAGAAACTAGTTCTTACATTCATAGTGTTCCACAGAACTGATGATTTTCTGTTGGTTTCAGGAGTGATTCAGGCTGGGAAAGCCAGAAAATAACATACTCTGTGATCTTTTATGGTGACTGCCTCCTTACCACTCGCTGGTACATAATGGTACTTGCTGCTCATTTTCCCTTTGTAGTTTGATTTGTGGGGGTTTTGAAATGTCAAAACACAGTTTACCCACTTTTTATATACTCATAAATCCAAATAAATAATAAAATAAAAAATTGGGCCATTTATTCAGTCACTTTTCAGTGTAGAATGCCATTTAAAAAATACAGCTTAGCTGCAGGGTAAGCAATCTTTCAGCATTATGTTTCCAATCTGTCAATCTGATCAGAGCTTAAAGGACTCCCATTCTCTCTTTTCCATAGAAACAAAACACTTGCTCAACAGTAAATATAGCTTAAGCTGCCTAACAGACAATGTGCATCTCTGCTTCTCCATTGTCATTATCTTGGAAAATTGGCCAGTTGTCAGCTGAATGGAGCTTGGCACCAGGCATTTTGAAAGTCATTGAGTGGCTCAGTACAGAGGATTTGGCAGCACAAACATTGACAGATTCTGGAGAAAATATGTGTCAGGGATGAATCTCATTCCACTCTTGTGATCATGAAAGTCATCACATATTTGCACATGTATATTACCCAAAGGTTATGTATCCTGAGTTATGACTTAGGCCTCATCTACTTCTTTACAAGGTCCCTTTTCAGTGCCGAGGTAGATAAATAAATTTAAACTTTGTCATATTTTCTTTAAGGCTGAGGCAGCCCTGTCCTGTTCCACTATTTGGACTTCCTAACACTGGTCTCAAAGCTGGTTCTTTGTTTCAACAGTGCTGAAATAAAGGACTACAGTGGTGCTACACTACAGAAATAAAGAACATCAGTGCTGAAATAAAGAACTGCAGTGCTATATTAATTCTTTTTTCACTATCACAGTTTTCTATAACAAATCTCTAAGAGGAAAAACTTCTTGGCTCCAGTTTCTTGAACACTATGGTAGCAAAAATAATGGCAGGTTGCAAGGTCTTAAGCTGTCATGATTAGAAATGTATTATGGATGATCTGTAGTAAGTAGAGCTGCATGAGACAGCAGACTATGAGTTTCTTGCTGACCAAAAGAAAATCTCATTTCTTAAATTGAAACAGCTGAAACAAACCTAAAAACCTGCAGATATTCAGGCTGATTCCAGCTGCCTAATTTAATTTTTTTCCCAGTGTTTTAGTCTTCTTTTGTTTTGTTTAGTTTTAGCAGGAAATAGTAAAACTTCAATTCCTTTTGAAGACTAAAACTGCATACAGAAGATATTTCAGCAGAAAGGTCCAGAGTTATTATTTGTCCTGGGAGATATAAGTCAGAAGCCTGGAGAAATAAATATCCTAGCTGTATTCCAAGAGTAAAGAAATGGTACAATTTGGTTTTTTTTCTGAGTTTGGTATAAGCAATTCATCTGTTATTTCTGGGTGGTCATGAAGTTTATACTGAAAAGATTATTCTATGACTACAAAACAAAGCCAAACCACAAATATTTAAACAGCTAAGAAGATTTTATAGTGAGAGCCACTGAAAAACCCCTATTTTGAAAACTTTGTCAATGAAGGAGACAGATGACAGATTTTTGAAAATTCCTTCAGAAAAGGTTTAGACAAAGTCAATGGGAAACTCTGTATCATCTGATGTACTCAAGGTAACATTTGTAATTGTTAAAAATGTTGATTGTAGTTGTATGAGTTTACAGTTTTATCTCAGCGTATTTTTTCCCAAAATAACAAGGAGTGTTGGACATGAATGTATGAAATTAGGTGATGCTTCAGTATTATTTTCCAGCAAAGTGACTTTTTCTAATAATTAGTATTTCCTCTTCCATACTTGCTACTGAAACCTATCAGGGAACATAATCCTATTGTTGTGTCCTCAGCAACCTCTGGATGCAGGACCAAGCTTACTCAGAGCTAGGCATCCAAATGTGAAAGATTAATTTTTAAAAAATGCACAAAATTCTCTAGACCTGTTTTCTGGCTTGATTTTCAGGAAATTAGAATAATTTTAAACTTTGCTAATTTGAGGGGAAGCAACAGTTGAGACCTCACTCCAGAAATAGGGTTCACATAGATGGGACTAAGTGAGGTCTAAATGTGGGTTTATGTCTAGCATTCTTTTCAAGAAAGCTATAAAGAAGAGGAGAAGAAATAAAACCCCAACGTTTTAAGGCCTTCTGGATATGTAAATAGGAAAGCTAGCTCATAAGGAACTGGAAGAGACTTCCATAAACACCAGTCCAGGATACAGATTTACTTCTGGGCAAATAAGATTAAAGTGATATAATTTTATATATCACTGGGGCTGTTGGGAAAAAAACCCCATAAAACAAGCTGCATCAGGTGGAATTTATCTCATCCACCAGAAGCCATGGAAAAATTAGATGTCTTTTAAGAGTTTATAATTTAGACTCATGCTGTAGGCAGCAAAGTCATACCTTCCCAGAGGATTTCATATCCCCCTGTCTTAGGCATGGGATACTTTTACATGGGATAGGCTTTTCTCTGAGGGTGTTTTTATTTCTCTTCTAATTACAAGGAAAATTTAAATTACTTGCTTTCATTTGAAGTCTGCTGTTTACTAGCTCTGGATAGACAAAATAAGACTGAAAAATAAAAATGGGAAATATGAAATAAATACATATTAAAAAAATTTGAGAAATATAAGGCAGAAAAAATGAACTCAGTGTAAAGGTCTTTGTGGAAATAAAATTATTAATTATACTTACATTGAAGGATGAAACCGAGAAAAATAAGTGAACTTAAAAAAAAAAGAAAAGTTATCTTTAAATTACAAGATCTTTACATTTAAGCAATCCACTGACTTCTCCTTTGATGACCTTCTTAGATAAAGAAAAAGATAACACATAATTTTAACTACGGCTTTGGTTTATATGTTTGGGTCAGATTTATTTTTTTTTTTGACCCTAGTCACTAATTGCACAGCAAAGGCAAAATGAGAGTTATCTGCAGCTGGATCACACAGCATTGTTTCACAGTGGTATTTTCATGGTAACCAAAAAGCCTCTTCGTGCTTTGGAAGAAAGTATTGGAGCTATACAACATTACCAGAGCATTCCAATTACCCATCAAATTATGTTTTTTTTCCTGATCCACTGGCATGCACTAACATAATCTCTGTGACTGTCCCTTCAGTGGATGATGTACATAATCACCTATTTAGGGATGCAGTGGTATTAAATATTTGTGTGGCATCTTGGTCTTGTCTTTATACAAAAGTGTCCAGGTTCTGTATGTGCAATATGGTTTAGCAAGATACCAAAGAAAACATAATTTCACCATAGCCTGTCACGCTGGCTACCTCCACCTTCCATGAATCTAAAGAGCAATCTTTTCAGGAAATTCTGCAGAAGTAAAATAAAATCAAAATAGATGGTGGTCAAGCTATTATATTCCCTTTACAAGAACTGTATTTTGCAGTGAATGAAAGATACAGAAACCATACTGGGCAAGAGAGAAGAATTCCATATGAATATATGAATGTTAGTTATTCAGACAGGGAAAAACTTGCGTTTAACCACATGATGTAAGGCAAAATATCTGGGGACTTCTGCTTCCTGAATAGTACACAGATTATGGCTAACTGTAAATAACCATGAACAAAGAATATCTCAGTAGCCAATATTTTTCTCTGTTGGTATCAAATGAAATTCATTTGGTATCAGCTGGAGTTTTTATAGTCCTAATGGAAGTTATTTTCAGTTATCACGTCAGCCCATAAGTGTACAAAGGCAGCAATTTTGCTGGTAATCTGGAGATCAGTTTGTATGTAGGGGGTATACTTTAGACTCTTTCTGCAATGCAGGCTTTTATCTTAATAAATGTGGTGAATCATAAATAAAAAGGAAATAATAAAAAAGAACATTCAGCTGGGGCTAAGGTTGGATTTGGAAGCATTTCATAGCATGAATGTCTGAACTCTCAAACATGCTGTCCAGTAAGCCCTGAGCTCAGTGGAGAACCAAGGAACTTGAGAACTAAATAGAACTGAATTTTTCTTTACAATAACTCCTCTGATACTCCTTTAACATATTACACAAGACAAAATCTAGTTGAATGCTGTTGGGATGCATGACATACACAAAATTGCAATTCTTTTTAATAAACTCATGAATTTTAGCGCATGGCATAACGCCAAAGGATTAAGTAATCCAATAAATAAGGAAGGGTTTAACTCTGCTTTTTTTATAGTTCTACAAATCCTATCAGCAATGCCAGTCTTTAATTGTGGTATGTTGATTAGTATTTCAATACTCTTTGTTAAGAGGTAAATTAATTCTCCAAAATTGCATTTTTAGAAGAGCTTTCATATTTCACAGCTCTGTTACTCATTTTCTCTAATGACAATTTTAACAGTAGCTAGTTAAAATTTATCTAGTGTAATGCATACACAGTGCTTAGAAGCTACAGAATGTGTTGTTGCAGCATGCACAGACGATTTGGCTGTGCAAGAGACTGGACTCTCAAGAGGTAATACAGCTGAATTTTTTTATATTGATTAAAATGTAAGTGACTGTCAATGCTAATGGCCCTTAAAGATGAACTGCAATTTTCTAATGCCCACCAGCCATTATAGCTACGTGAGGAATGGATTGCTGTCCTACACAGTGTTCCCTGGCTCCAGGGATCCAGCTCCTGGATCCAGGAGTTCCAACTGTCACACTGGGACAACTATCAGGGTACACTACAGTTCCATCCAGGCTTGACCAGTAAAACACCTTCCCACTGAAAACAGAGTGAAGTGTGAGAGTACGTGATACAGAGCCAAGTTCCTTGGCTGGAGCATGATCTATTCTATTCTATTCTATTCTACTTTATTCTATTTGTGGTTGGGTCTCAACTGGAGGTCCATCAGACTTGGAAGTGGTCCCATACCCTGCGACAGTGGTCACAAGGGTTTGCAGGTGAAGAGAGAGGCGAGAATGTTGATTCCATGTTCAGAAGGCTTGATTTATTATTTTATGATATATATTACATTATGACTATACTAAAAAGAAATAGAAGGAAAAGTTCTCAGAAGGCTAGCTAAGCTAAGAACAGAAAAGAATGAATAACAAAGGAGCTTTCTCCTACTCTGTCCCAGAGAAAGCTCGGTCCTTGATTGGCCATTAATTATACACATCCAACATGGGCCAACCACAGGTGCACTTATTGCATTCCACAGCAGCAGATAACCATTGTTTACATTCTTTTCCTGGGGCCTCAGCTTCCCAGAAGGGAAAATCCTAAAGAAAGGATTTTTATGAAAAGATGTCTGTGACAATACCCCACCCCCTGGCTGCAGGCCTGTGATGCTTGCTGCAGCAGCTACTTGCTTGCTGCCCGTACATTTGTGTAGGGAATATATTTTTACTCACCATATAATTATGTGCACTATTTCTTCTTTATGATACCTGTTATTCATGCTGATAATGTAACACAGTCTGTCAAACTGTTGATTTCACATCATAAATGTAGAGCATGATCAGCTAATGAGGTAAACAAAAGCAACCAGCTGAGCACAGAACATATTGTTATGGGCTTTAAACAATGTTAAACTTCAACATTTATGACTTTTTTACCACTTCAGGTAAAATTTGAATAATAAAGAAGGCACACCCTCTAATTTTGTAAAGAATGAAAAGTTCAAAGTAATACAACAGTTCAAATGTTTTCTTTATTCAGTGAAAAACACTCACTATTGTTTCAAGCTGAAATGCAGAAAACAAACAAACAGAAAAAACAGCTGGATAATCCTAACCTGTCACAGATTATCAGTCTTTTTGAGTTTGAATCCCAGTAGTGAATCTGTTTTTATGTACTCATAATAGTTACAGGGATATAATTTGTAACCAGCACTAGATTTATAATTTTCTATTTAGGTAACAAACCATTTTGATGCAATTACTTGGTTATACCTCTTTATTGGCAACCATCTTTGCCTGTGGAAATGGCTAAACATCAGCCCACATTCTTTTTGATATTCTAGGAAAACAACTGAGTCATGAAACCTACCTGAACTGACAGACATAGGCAAACTTTCAGCTGCTGTATGTAACTAAGATAACAAGAACATTTTTCCCAGCACCACTGAGATTTGGATCTTCATTGCCTTTCCCTTGGAGCAGTCAGTTCCACTTAAGCAAAGAAGTTCCAAGGCTGTTAAAATTCCAGCATCACCATGACATCCATGCTCACTTTGCATTCATGACTGTAAGGCAGTACAGAATTAGGATTCTTCTGGTGAGTACAGGTGCTCTCATTTCACACTAAGGACCAAGGGGGTGAAGATCAATGTCTGCATTGATATTAAAGCAAAACCACTGAAGTGACATCCTGAACTGCATTAAATACCAAGTTCCTTGCCTGGAGGACAGTCTGATCTATTCTATTCTATTCTATTCTATTCTATTCTATTCTATTCTATTCTATTCTATTCTATTCCGTTCCGTTCCGTTCCATTCCATTTTTCTGTGGTGTGCTGTGCTCTTCTGTCCTGTCCTAGTCTTTATAGTAGCCTCACTATGAACAGAGGTCCAGCATTTTTTCAGAAGTTTATTAAGCATCATACTTAACATCTCTCATGCTGAGATCCCTTTTTGCTGCATTTTTTTCCTCTGGGAAAAGAATAACCTGTGTAGTGGTGTGTTTATGCTGGATGGGACACACTTGGAGACTGTCTTCTGCTTTGCAAGTCAGCCTCTATCTGGTCTAAAGAGACATCCAAAATGCAACAGGTGCAGGGTTCTGTGACCGTCCTTATTTTCCAAGTTAGCTCAATCTGTGTAGTCCTGCATCCTCCAGTCCCTTGAGAAAGCTGCTTGCTTGAAACAGGAAAGCTATACACTGATAACAGAAAAGTGCCTTATACCAGCAGAAGAGAATTGTCAGCTATGTGGTCAGCCTGCAGCAGGCTTAAAGAGATGAAGACTGAAAGAAGAAGTGCAAGAACTTGAGCCTTATAAGAAGTGCAAGAACTTCTTATGAGAATTTCCTTTCTGGAAGGGAAATGGAATTTTGCGATTTCAATGGGGACCGATTGGACAATCTTTTATCCACGTCCCTGCACTTGATGGCATCTCCTGCCTTTTGATGGCTTTCAGTTTGGTGACAATTTTTAAATTTTTTTTTTCAGTATCCATGCCATGTCTCTGATATCTTCCTCTCAAAGTTGTGTCTTCCTCCTTGATTTTTTACCCTGCTTTTGTAGCATCTGTGAGATTAGATTTGGCATGTTTTGGTCCTTTGCATTGCACCTCATTTCCTCCCAGACCATTTTCTGGTAGTCACTAAATGTTCCAATTTTCAGGATTTTTTGGTTTTATTTCAGTCGCATTTCCTTTGGTGCTATCTCCTTTCCAGCGTGCTTTTAAGCCTTTCTTTTCTTCTTGATTAGTCTGGAGATGGTGGATGTTATGCTAACAGCAGGATGAATCAATACCCTCTTCTCCAAGGATTAGCAGGCAACTGGATGTGACAAAGACAAGGTTCCTCTACGGAATGAGTGTTTTGGTGTGACACAGCCTAGGCTGGTTGTGGCTCTCTTCCAGCAGCCAAGAGATGGCTCCTGGCTGCCCAGTGATGCTTCTTCTCAGCCTGGCGTTGCTTTGTGGATGAATGTGCTGAGTCCTGGCAATGAAAGCAGGATGAGAGCTGTGGTGCTCAGCCTGATGGATCCTCAGTAAGAAAAACTGACAAACATCAAATGTTGTCTTTGCATGACACTTCCATGTAGGACTTTACTGTAGTTAACTTGGGGCTTTTCTGTGGTCAGGACTGGTTAAAAGAAGCAGATGGTGCACAAGAATAAGAATGGGCAGTCATACTATCCTCAATTATAACAGTAACCATGTATTTTAAGATTGTATTTCAAATATTGATAGACCATGTACAATGCAATACAACGCAATAAATGCAGTACCATTCTAGTAATTAGTGGTCCTAGGCTATCTTTCAAAGAAAGCTGCATTTAGAGCATTTATGCATTTGCATTCTGTGAAATTGTACTTGACACAGAATTTCTAAGAAATGCAAAAATGATTGAGACATGATTGAGGAACTCTCTCTTGTCTCCAGTTTTTCATATGATAACTGACCTGAATTTGTTTTAAGTCAAATGTTGCTGTGATGACACTGAGTAGCCATTAAATCCGACTTATCAATTCCACTGAGATTGCTTGCACATATTAAGGCTGAGTAAGTATTTGCAGATTTGAGCTGATGTTTATCAAATATAAAACTGCAGTAATGGAAGCCTAAAAAAAATTATGATTCTTTTCTAATGATGAAGAAAACGACTGATTTTTTTATAGGGGATGCAAAGCTTGCAGTTCTCAAACTAAGAAAAAAACCAAACCCAAAGCTGTAGTAGAGATACTGAACACATTCTAAAACTATAAAAATAAGCAGAGTAAACAGTAAATAATGAAGATTGTAATTACATGCGGATTAACAATAAAATTTGAATATTTATAGTGTTATTACGCTGAAAAAACAGTTTGAATGATTAGGAAATCACCTTATTTTTTCTAAATAAATAAATTACTGCCTCTGCCTCCATCCAATTCTACATTTAAAACCTCATGACTTAAGTAATATAAGAGTGGAAAAAATCTTAATAAGTGTTTTCTGTGCTTTGCAGTTGACATCTGTCATGGCTGAGTATTGTTAATAATGAAAAAGGTACAAACACCATATCCAGATGCTAGAATTCTATAAACATTGTCTGCTGAAAGTTTGGGAAGAACACGCATTTATTGGGTTTCCAAAATGAAATTTGGTTTTCGTGTCTTATTCTATCACCTAGTATAGAAGTTCAAACTAATTTTCTTTTATCTTATTTAGGTATTGTTTTATACTATCTGTGTCACCAGCCTTTCCTGTCTTCTAGATTAGCTTTATCTGATGTTGGCAGAATGTTTTCTTATTAGCAGTGAACAAAATGTCAAGTTTCACTGATTTTCAGAACTGGATTCTTACTTCTTTTCATTTCCTTGATAAAGAGACCATTGAATTCCTACTGTTGAGAAAACTGCCTTTTCTTAAAGCACAAATCATGCTCTTTTCCCTTCTAGAAGGTGCTGCTTAAAAAAAAAAACCAACAAAAAAGCAAAATACAGCATGATAAAATAATGATACTAAGCATCATTATATCATGAACTCAGCTTGGAAAGAATATCTTGCCTCTGTGACTGAGCTAGCATCTGAAGTGTCTTTCCAATGGAAGTCAACAGAGTTATTATAGCAGGCATTTTTTTAAATTGACTCAGCATTGGATATGCTGACAGGGAAAATGCAGAGAACATTCAAACTCAGTTTTGGGGTTTTTTTTACATTTCATCTTTTATAAAAGGAAGAAAGGAACAACTGACAAACAAATAAAATGCTTTGACATTTACATATTTAGTAGACAGAAAACAAATCCCATGATCTTTTCTTTGATGTTAATTTCTTGGCATTTTTGAGCAAATGAATTTTTCATTCTACATTCCAGAAGGAATGTTTAAAATGGCCTGTTTATGGACTCTTTATGGACTATTTCAGAAGAAAATCCACTGGCAGCTCCATTAAAACCAAAATAAATTAATACACTGCCAGTGTTTCTTCTGTTGGTGTCACAGCAATTCTTTATTGAATTGATGCAACCAACAAACTCTCCAGAACTGATCTTGCAATAAAAACTTCTGGATAACATTAGACACACTGAGGACCAAATTTTCTAACATATAGGCAAAAAATCTTAGTAGTGGTCTTTGTTTTCCCCTTCCCTTTATGTTAGAAGTTGAACTGAGGAATTCTTGAAGGGATTCCTCTTTTCTCTTTTTGGCTTCCTTTCAAAAATCACCCAAACATTTAAAATAAGCATTCTGTGAGCATGCTGAGGTTGTAAAGAGACACCTCCAGCACATAACTTTTCTTGTTATCAGGTGATTGTCAGGTAGGTAGGATGAGCTGTCCTGGAAAGGAATCTCTTTCTGTCCTTTGCCAAATGGGTTTGTGAGGAAGCACTCATACCATCTTAGCTGAACCTTTTCACACACACAAAAGTATAGCCAGACACAGGTTTCAGCACAGGATACCTTGCTGAGGTCTTTGCTTCTGACAGATCTCAACAATGGCAAAACTACCTGCTTTTCAAATGTCTGTAAATGTTTTATTTGACCTGCTGTGTTAATAGCCAGGTAACAAGAACAAGTAAAAGAAAAATAAAAAAGAACATTTGGCATAAACACTATAAATATGCTGCAAATAGCTATGTATTTTTTATCAGTGTCATTTTGATGTTTTCTCCAAGTGAGAGATTTAGAAATCACAAAGACTATAGGGGAGAAATGGACCAAAATAGTTATCAGTGCTCTGGTGCATATCCATCATGTTTTGTGAAACCAGAAGAGACCTGTGGCTACCCCCCAGACTGCTATTCCAACCAGTGGCACTAATTCCAGACCTCTTCTGACAGCTGCAAAGGTGTATTTGATAATGGTGTATTCCCAGGTTCTTATTCTGTGCTCTCAGGTGCCAAGAAGATATGTGGTCATTTCAGGGAAATCAATGCAGTCTTCAAGATTATATTTCATCATAGACACTAGCCTATTGACCATGACATCAGTTTTAATCAATTTTTATAAAGGTTTTAGTTCACATTTAAGGAACTTGTATGGAGGCAGAAAACTTACAGGAGATTTAGAGAGTTATATGATCATGCAGTAAAAATGTCAAAATATTAGTAATAAAAAAAATTGATCTTACCTCCTGTTAATATAGGTTGTATTTTTCAGAGGATAACTGGTTTTAAGGGACTCAGTGCTCAGTCTTCACTACTGTCCTCTGAGACAGGATGAATGGGAAGTAGTCACTTCCTATATTGGAGTTACTAGAGACACCTCATGGGTCTTTGAGTTCATTAATTTCACTGAAACCCCTTCTGAAATGCAAAGAGTAGCAATGATGTTCTAAAAACCTGAACTGACTGTTGAATTTGGAGGCAGAACACATTCTGTGATTTATTCACTGAATGTTTTATAAATGTAATTACAGAACAGTATAGATCACCTGTCTTCAATCATTGTCCCCAGTAATGAAAAAGGCATTGTTTACTCCACTGCTGTGAAGAGTAAGCTTGAGACAAAAGTTCAACTCACGCCAAGAGAATGATAAAATACACATCCTTTGCATAGAGGAGAACTGATATTTAAGGCAGTGTCAGTGGGGTAGGTAAAGAGCTGTACAGAAAAAGATTTTAAATACTATTTTTTTCACCACACAGAGACAGTGAATTCTTTCTTGGGCAGCCCAGACCTGCCTCTACCTTTACTCACATAAAAGTCAACAATATTTTTATGTCTTGATTTTGCACACTGAAAATAAACTCTTGCAACTTTCTGAAGGCATAGAATTGCCATGCCTTCTCCTGAGAAAAATTTTGAAGTAACTATGTTATTTTTGCATGCTAAATGTCCACTATTTTTGTAGCAGTTTTTGTAAATTAAGAGCACTTCATCTTGAAAGGTAAGTTAGCCTTTTGAAAGTAAGTCCTACCTTACTGAAAGAAAAGCAAAATTTTTTTCAGTGGGTCCAAAGTACTATTCTACTTCAACCTTCAATAGAGGAGCATCTATGCAGGGATTTGGTTATCATTACAAGTCTATGAAGTGCAAACATTTAATTGCCTGTGAGGTTACATGACAGAGAAAATAGTATCTTAAATGTTAATTATGGCCTTTTCTTTATTGCAAGTTATTTTATCTGAGGAGAAAAACCACAGTAAAGTTTTTAGTCAAAAGTAATTACTTAGATTATTAGGTCCCCTAATGTCATCTGAAGATTCGCAGTGAAATTTCTCTTTTATGGCCAATTGACACCAAATAGCAAGAACAGACCTGAGGGCAGACTGAGCAGATTACTTATTTTTACAGCTGAACTCAGCCAGCACACCAGCTGTGTAATTCCACCAGATATTACTACTTTCAAGGCAAATGTGAACATTATTTTTTCTGAAGGAATGTAATGCAGCACTATAAGGCTTTTGGACCTTGATCCCTGAACCAAGATTGTATGAAGCTTCAGTACTCTAATCTTATCTTTAATAAATAAGATATCTGAGAAACAGGGGACCCTCTGATCAGCCTTCATACTGTAGAAAAAACTCACAGCTTTCCTTAATTTTCTGTGTTGCATTTTGAGGAAAATATGACTAAAGTGGAAATTTTTAGGCAAAAGTGTTAAATGAAATAAATAATCTGTCAGTCTAGAAAACTATTCTCAGCTGGGAGCTGGTACCTTCTGTTTGGTTAGTTATACCAGTCTCAGTACAGTCTGTCACTTTAGGAGATTTCCCTCTGCATAAATTGGAGCGCCGCATCGCTGGCGGAGTGAACGGCCCCAGCCAGGCCTGCATGTAGATAATCCCTGTGCATTTGCAGAGGTGGCCATCCAGCATAAATCTTTTTCTTCCCACTCCACAGGGGCTTCATCAGCCAGTATTTAATAACTTTGTATTCAGAATGGTGACCTGGAATTCCCAGTCACATTGCACTTCACTCACACTCACTCTCCAGACAAAACTTCCTTCCCTGTCTGCCCACAGCCTGTAAATGCACCCACTCATTGGGGTTTGCTTTCAGCTTAGGCACTGTTTCTCCTTTCCAGCCTTCTGAGCTTTCTGTAATGTAGCAAATGTGCTATAGATTTCAGAAGGATAGCTCACGTGATTAAAATGGCCACGTGCTAAGTTGCCTACAGCACCAACTTCCACTCTGAGCCATTTTCCATGGCAGCCTGGAGGTACAGAATTCCTCTGCAAGAATACAGGGACCACTGTGGTCCCTATACAGGCTCACTACCTGCACACAGTCTGTGCAGCTGTCTATTCTCTCTCTGACTATGGATAAATCTGTATTATTTCCTGGTAGAGTATAAGAACATGACGCTTTTCTGAATCCTCTACAAACCTCTGATTTCTAACAGCTTAAAGGAAAATTTGAGTGAGTTCTAGTTACTAAGAATTTAGTAGCTGTTAGTGAAATTCCTTTCCATGAGCATAAAAAGTGTCCTGAACTTTTATAAGTGCCCCATCCTAGGGCAATGAGCTCTTCCACAGCTCAGTTAGGACCTCTCTTTTATGCCTACTCTGCATGAGTGCTGCTCATCACATTTTTTGTAATATAAATTCATTTGAAGGTGTTTTCTAAGTATTTGTAAGGGTATAATGTATAATAACTATAATTACATTATATTGCATTATAACTTGATATAAATAATATAATTAATATTATATTATTTATCATGTTATGCTTCAGCATAGTGCATTGCATTGCACATTTGGACTTTTTATAACTTAAATAAGTATGAAAAGTAGTAAAGCCAGTTAAGTAAGGTAAACTATGCACAGTTAGGCCTGAGATAGAGCCCCAACTACTTTATGAGGTCCCTACACACATCTTACAGTGCTTCAGGGTCTCACATGTTACCACCTTCACTATTTTACCACTGAAAGTTATGAGACTTGTCTCTGGCTTCAATGGGAGCAGTACTGAGCTACATATGAACTATTCAAGGTCACATAGGTATAAAGCATCAGGTGCAGGAAATAAACCTGTATCTCCTGATTCGTATGTATTTCTTTAGCCTCAAGGGGAGCCTTTGTTCCCTTGCTTTTATTTAAAAAATATTTTTACCAAAACGTATTAGTTAGTCCATGATGTTGCATGAATAATTCCTCTTATAGTAAGACTTGGTTACTTTTCTCATACATTTTTGATCTAGAAAGAACATGCAGTATCTTCCAGCTAATGAAGTTCTCTGTTGAAAAATTAATGGATTAATTTTGTACTTCCCACTGATCAGATCTTCAGGCTTGTAAGCCAAACCCTAGTCTTTCTTACAGGAATCAAAATCTAAAATCTTGTTCCATGCTTCCCCACAATTTTGGACACTTTTGCATAAGCTAACAGTAAAGTGAGGACTACTCCAGGGCCTGGAGGTGTTGAACACAGGCAGAATATAGGTTATATAGTTAGTTGGTGCCAAACCTTTGCACTCAGTTATCAGTGTCCTGGAACATGTGGAAAGACATGCTCTTTTCATTTTATGATAATGTACTGACAAAATATGAGAAAAGGGGTTGTGAAAAACACATTTCAGTACTTAAAATACTTCTGAAATCCATTCCCCAACACTTCTCCAAACAACCTCAGCCTTTTGGAAAGTTTTTTCCCATATTATTTATATTAAGGACCATAAGGGACAGCCAGCCAGAAACATGGAAGTCTTCTAAAGGCAGAAATACTATTTATAACAGAATGTTCCCATGCTGCCAAATAGACCAGATTCTATGGCAAGAAAAAAACAACTTAGAAACAAAAGGGCAGTAATCTCCATTATGATGTTTGCCTCTAAACATTCTCTGAAGACATTTTATAAACCCATTTGCAGGAAATGAATCCATACAAGATATGGGATTAGGAGGGTGAAAACAGCATAAGCTACTCTTTATGTACGCTGACCACAGAAACTATATCACATTGGCTGTCAGTCTCTGTGGAGTAAGTTGAACAGCCCCTGACACTGGGGATTTATTCCTTTGCTTGTGCCATTTTGTTCCTGGAGATAGCTGTGGAATTACTGCTGTTTGCTGACACTCGCAGAAGTGTGGCTATCACCTCACAAACATCAAGAAAATATGATAAGGAGCTGAATTAATTAAAAAAGAAAAGCAAAAGGGAATAATGAATTTCATTGAGAAGTGCTGCTAGCTATGATGTAACATACGTGGGAGATATAGGATACTACAATTAGCACTCGTGATGTGATGTAGCACAGGATTTGCATCACTAGTCCTTCACAGGTTTGGACTGTGCCAGGACCAACAGCACAGGTCTGGCACCTTTCTTTGTTGCTGCATTTGCTCTTTGCTGTGGTATTGGTGGGAAGGAAAGAGCAGGACACGTAAGTGTA
The DNA here is from genome assembly GCF_027887145.1 of Ammospiza caudacuta. Taxonomy (NCBI): domain Eukaryota; kingdom Metazoa; phylum Chordata; class Aves; order Passeriformes; family Passerellidae; genus Ammospiza; species Ammospiza caudacuta. Next base: position 82,442,553 of record NC_080594.1, read on the forward strand.
TTTCTCATGTTGTGTCTGGTACAGGATGAAGCATGTGCTGCTTCTTTCTAGTCAGAGACAGACAATCTTTTTCATGTTCTGTCATTTATCCAAAATGTGTTACAGTGACACTCTTCAAATAACTTTGAAATTACTTTCACACCACTTCCACAGGCAGGCAAGATTATTGCTATATAGAATGTGAACAAATGTGTTTGAAATCATTCTGTTATCTAGTACATCAAATACAATGAACAACATTGAAGCAGTGGTTATAAGTGTAAATTTGCAACAGAAATAGACCTGAATAGTACCAAACCTTTACAACTGATAATTTTATTTTGATTTTAACATGCTAATAATAGTTATAATGAGAAGTTAATATGTTAATAATTTTATGTTATTGAATTCCGTGGATGGAGCTCCATCAGATAGAGTTGACAGAAAAAATTCTCTTGATTCCTTGCTTGGAGAAGTCTTGACTGGTACTGAAGCCTTGTTAGCAGTGGTATATATTATTACAGCATTTTCACTTTGTTTCCTTTTCAGATCTGTCAGTCTATGTCTCCAGACTTTCATAAAATGATTTTGCTTCTTAAAAACACAAAAGCTGTCTGAAGACTGAACTTTTCTAATGTCTGGGTTTCCACCCTTTGAACAATTTTCATGCTGTTTTTCACAAACTGTCTGGCTGCATTTTTTATGCTTTTAACTAGAAGTTTTGTCCTAGCTCTATATCATCTTAATGGTTTATGATCCCATAGTTCAGTGAACTTCTGCATTGTCTTCATTTTACTTCCAAGCCTTGAATCCTGATCTGAGGCTGTGTCCTCTGCTCCAAGTCTTCTAATTGCCTTTTTCTCTAATTCCCATTACACTCTACTTGGGAACTCCACAAGCCTACCAAGAAAGACTGTATCTATAACACTGGAGACATGACTTTGTTATTGCTTCACAAAGGATGCTGAGCTGGGTTCACATGCTCAAAGACTTCTTAGCAGGGTCTGTAGCTAGAAACATACATAGGCTGTAGTCCTGAAAGTTGCTTTGGGGGAAAAAATATTAGAAATAGAAGAGAGAGCAAGCTAAAAAACAAAGCAGAAAGCTTTTCCTAGGTCCATCCAGGAGAAAAAGTGATGAGGCTCCCTTGTCAAACACTCTCTGCAGATGCCCTCTCCAGTGCGTTAGGATCCCTTGTCCCCCAGGAAAGTTTCCTAGAGTGATTACATTTTCTTTTTTCAGAACCTTCTTTTGTTGTCTGGCTTACAGTGCTATTAGCAGTGATAGGAATATGCTTTGATGAGGAATAGGTGCTGCTCTTAGTTGTAAAGCTCAGTGCATGCATATTTTCATAGAATCATAGAATATTTAAGGGTTGGAATGGATCCTAAGGAGCATCTAGTCCCAACCTTTCCTGCTATGGGCAGGCACCCCTCCCACTGGACCAGGCTGCTCAAGGCCTAATCCAACTTGGCTCTGATCACTGCCAGGGTTGAGGCATCCACAACTTCCCTGGGCAGCCTGCTCCAGTGTCTCACCACTCTCACAGTAAAGAATTTCTTCCTAATATCTAACCTAAATTTCCCCTCTTTCAACTTGCAGCCATTACTCCTTGTCCTATCAGTACAGTTCCTGACAAAGGGTCCCTCTTGGCTTCTCCGCAGGCCCTTCAGAAACTGGAAGGCTGCCATGAGGTCTCCACACAACCTTCTCTTCTCCAGGCTGAACAGCCCCGACCTCCTCAGCCTGTCTTCAACAGGGGAGATGCTCCAGCCCTCTCACCCGCCTTGTGGCCCTTCTCTGGACTTGCTCCACCAGTTCCAGGTCCTTCCTATGCTGGTGGTACTGGAGCTGGATGCAGTGCTCAGGGGGAGCCTCACAGGAGCAGAACAGAGGGGGAGAATCACCTCCTTTGACCCACTGGCCACGCTGGTTTTGATGCAGCCCAGGATTTAATTGTCTTTCTGGGCTGTGGGCTCACACTGCTGGTTTATGCTGAGTTTTTCATCAACCACCAACCACCAGGTCTTTCTCCACAGCATTGCTCTCAATCCCTTCTCTGCTCAGCCTGTAAGAATGCCTAGAATTGCCATGAATCAGGTATAGAACCTTGCACACTGCTTTGTTGGACTTCATGAGTTTTGAATAAACCCACCTCTAAAGTCAGTCAAGGTCTCTCTGAATGGCATTATTGTCTCTCTTAATGTAAATCAAACACTACAACCAAGGGTAGGAGAAGGTTGGATTCTCATGCCAAAAACAAAAAGAAGAATCTGTAATGACACTTAGCAGAGTTTGGAGATGCAAGGCCATGAGAATAGCAAGATGAGAACAAATAGTTTTAGAGCAAAAAGGGAAAAATCCAGTCCTGGAGAATCTGGAAAATGCTGCTTTTTTAGCCTGAGTGAGAGAGTACAGAGCTGGCAGGGAAAGGCAGGCTGCAGAATTGGGACTGCAGCACCCGCAGCTATGTAAAAGATATTTTGGGCACTGAACAACCTTATGAAGTCCAAGAGTTTCCCTAAATTTTTCACTTCTTATATGGTAATGTATTTCAGGTTCCATTCTTTATGAGATTATGCCATAGTTCATATGTCTTTAAAACACCCTGATTACTGTCCTGTTCTTCCTTGCTTAACTGCAGAGCTTCAGCCTCTGGCAGGAAATACTAAAAAAGGGTTTTTGAAGCATGAGGAAAAGATGGGTTGTTTTCCATTCTTCATGTGCTCTGAAAAGTTAATTAAGAGATAAGTGAAGAACATTGCTGTGAAAGTAGGAGAAGTGCTTGTACTGTGAACATCAACTAAGTCTAATAGATCCCATTCACCCCAGAATGATGGATTTTCTAATAAGCCAAGCCAGGAGGTAGCCTACTTTTATGTTTGCCATCTCTCTTTGAATATTCTGGCTGGGACCCCAGAGAGGAGCTACCTTTTATACAAATGAAGTCTGAGTAATCTTAGATATCTCAGAAAGTACAAATCTTGATATCCAAGGAAGAAAAGAAAAAGCTATAATTTCTGATTTGGTTGTTAGGGCTCACTTCATGCCCAAACTCCATTTTTTGTAAGGAAAAGTCTATCCCCTTCAAACCTTGCCACTCTTACTTTGGTAGCTTTGAAAAGGCCCTTAGGTCTATCTCCTCTCTACATTGCTTCTGCTGTCTTGGTGGACATGACAGAAGTTCCTTTCTGTGTGTCCTGTACCCTCCCATTACAAACTCTGGCCATTTGGAGGTTGCCTGTTGCTTTCCTCGAGAAAGAAGGCAGTTTATGGACCTTTGTTGATGTCTCAATGAGATAATGGAAATAAACCAGTAGGTGTGACCTATGTGGCAGGGTGCAATACTCTTCAAAAAAGTTTTGAGGGTAACTCCAGTGTACCAAGAGCTTCTTCTCAGGAATGAGAAGATAATTCAGAATCTTGAGTCCAGATGGAGACGCATACATCGGCCATGATTGCTGCCTGTGGATGGTGGATCTGGCAACACCAGAGGGCTTTATGTCACACACAACAACTTCTTCCACAGAATTATAGCCACCAAATGTTAGAGCAGATGATGCAAAATCATCCAGTTCTCTTCAACTCTCTCCAGGTAAAGTTGCCCCTATTCCCAGCATTATCAGGAGGGAAGAACAGAGGTGAGCTCTTTATGTGTTCTCTGTTGCTCAGTATAGCTGCAATACAGTGGGATAACAAGATAAGTGTTGCTAACAGAGCAACAGATCCTTACAGATGAAAGCAGACATTTCCATTTTAGATATATATAAAAACATCCAAGGCATTTATGTTAGAGGAAACTTTGGGACTACGGACCTGCAAAGTGACACATGCATGTGTTTCCTAAGTTGCTGCAGGCAAAATCAGTCAGGTGATCTTCAACCAAATATTTAAACTAAGACAATCAGTCTGAGTTTGCTTGAGAAGAATTATGGTGCTGTTCCACTGTCACATTGGGCAATGGTTTCTGACAAGGGGTAGTCAGCCTCTCTAGACCTGGATAGGGAAAAGAAAAGCATTCCTGTTGCCTAGAAATGCTTGTACAATAGTGTCACTTCCAGGCTGACTGTCAGAACCTCACTTGTAGCTGTGTTTGGCTGTAGCACAGGAGGGAAGCTGATGTCAGTTGGAAAATGCACATGGCTATGGAGAGATTTCATGGCATTGGTGTTAGTGGTTTTCTTGCAGTCAGTTCCCTAACAGATCTGGGACACTACTGGGATTCACTAAGGAAGCTTCTAGTGCTATTAAAAACTTCTCCTGAGATAAAGTGCATGGTCCTGAGGGCAACACCAGGCCTTATTATCCTCCATGGGCTCAACGTGGGACCACCACCCCAGGATCCTGGGCCCCATTTCATCTCAGCCATGCCCATCCCAGCTCCAGCAAAGCTGCAGGAGTGTCTGTGCTCGGCCCTGCCTCTCTGCTAACTCTGGCCAGCCTGGGAGACCAGCTTGCTGCTTCCCAGAAGTGTCAGAGGCTGTTAGTGTCCCTGTTACTGGTCCCATCTCTACCCAGAGCGCTCACCCCTGAGGTCACCACAGCACCCTGCTCCCCAGTTCCATGGGAACAAATGGTCACTGGTGAGCTTGGATGTTACACTTGTACAAAATAACTCTGTCTGCCATCAGCAGTTAGTAGGTCTCAGGGATTCTTTCCAAGCCAACTGTGTGTGTGCAGTGCACTGGATTATACTGAGCTCTGTACTGCCGTCACACTTGCTCTGCCATCCTGGGTATGAGTCTCACACTTTTAGCTCTTTACATGGCACTGCTTTCCCGAGTCTCATTCCCCAGTCTGTATATACATCCAGGATATTCCCACCCCAGGTGCAGCATCAGGCACTTTCTCTTGTTGAATTTCATATGGTTGGTGATTACCCAGGCCTTTAATTTGTCAAAGTCTCTCTGCAGGGCCTCTCTGCCTTCGAGGGAGACAACAGCTCCTCCCAAAACTATTGTCTGTGAACTTTTACAAATATCTCCTGCTATTTGTAAAATAATGTCCTAATTAAACTGCCAATTACAGAGTAGGCATCCTTTAGACTGTTAGTGCTGATAAGGAATGCAGCACCTCCTTCAAGGTTCTGTCAACACAAATTGTCCATCAAGGTAACACAAGAACACCCTTAGGAATATCAGTCCCATGCTTTATGTGTACAAGCTCTCTTTCAGTAACGAACACACTTTTTATTTCCTTGTTTAGACACCAGCAGAGAGATGTGGTTTTGCATTTCACTAAGTGTATGCAACTCTATTAACAGTAAAAGAGACTGGAATGTGCAGCAAGAGAAGTTATATCCTGAGGCATTCATCTCTCATCTCTGCTGGAGAATTGTACTGTGTTCATCTAGGAGTACAGAAATTTCATCCTGGTCTTTTTGTGTAAATTCTATACAAACTGATAACTAACAAGTGCCCTTTTTTCCCATGAGATTTTTTAAATTATAATTTTCTCTGTTTACCAATTGTGGAATATCAGCAGGTCATAGACTACCATAGATTACCTGCAAATCCCAAAGGCATTCATGAGAAAAAGGCAGATATGAGAAAAAAAACCCCAAACAATGTGGTTCTGACAGAAAGGATATTTTGTCTCATTGATAGATGTGAGATTTGATGGGAAATCACCTAGATCTCACTTTACTTGGATGTGCTTAAAAGTTCTGTAAGAATTCATAAAACTATGAAGAGAAGAAATCTGTGTTAAAAATGGAAAAATATGTATTTTATCTCTGTGTGTTTCCACCAAATATTGAAACTTGCAAGCCAGCCTAAAGGTAGGCTTGTAACCAAGTATAGACACTGATGTTTGGATCTGCTTTTCAAAGGCAAGTTCTATATACATAGGTTTGAAGTCTGTGGCTTTTAAGTGAACCTTTTCCTCTTATGAAGTTGGAGAGAGCTACAAAAGTGGGATTTTAAAATTGGCCACAATCTGTATTTTGATGTCTATAATCTATGAATGAAATGTGTCAGAAAATGTTCCTGGGAAACTCTATTCCGCTGAGAGAAAGATTAGAGGAAATGAAAAGCTGAAATGGGGTTGCAGTTAAGTGGGACTGGCAATTTGTGACTGGTGTGGGACTGGGAGAGCAGAGTGAGTGACACTGGGGCTGAAACACTGACAAATGTCTTCAGAGTGAAATTAACAGCAGTGTATTTCATAGAAGTGAATTTTCTTCTTTTATTCAATGTTTTTGTGTCAGAAATTGGAAAATGCAATGGCCCAATTATTTCTTTATTGTATTGGCATGGCTTCAAGTGACTGCCATTTCACACTGATTGAAGATTATAGTTGCTAACTATGTTGCTGTAGAAATTGCAGAAGCTTTTCCCCTTCCATCTGAAAGTGTTATGCTCAACAAAAATAGTCACTCTGTGCTAGGAGTTGCAGTTCAGAAGTTTGTCCCACGAGTTTTCTATTATACTAAAGCGGTGAGATCCAGGGAATAAAGAAGGAATGAGCATATAGAAGAAAATTATTTCCCAGTCTGACCCTTGTGACAAAAACACTGGAACACCTTGTTCAAGTCACTGTACTCTTTATGCATGTTCAAAAGGAAATAACTTTCCCTTCATTTGCCAGTGAAGTGCCTTATATTTCACAATGTTTTAATTGGAAAGAATGACCTACATGCAGTCCACAGATACAGTGATGATGTGTATGAATAACAAAAGGTCAAAGGCTGAAGTAAAGCTTGAATCATCACCTCACTCTATTTTTTTAATATGTGCTAGGAGCATTACAGGCCAGGCAACTTCCTAAAACACTGATTCAGGTGTGAAATAAAATGCAATAATCTGTCGTTTTATCAAACTACCCGTGCATTGTTGAAAGGCTGCTGGGGGTGGTAGAGCCTGAATTAATTTCTAGATTCATTGGCTACAGAGATCTGAACTCCTCCATACTTCAGCTATAAAAGAATTCACATATGACTTTAATTAATGCTAGGTTTTAGAGTTATTCATTATGATTTACTATGTTGTTATGGTTTATTGTAGATGTTTCATTTGAAAGGAGTTGACAAATTTGTGTCTGGAAGAGATGGCATTTTTAATTTTGCAGGTGATTAAAAGTATAGGCCAAACTCTGTCTCTAGATTTCACTTAATTCCTCTGAGACAGAGTCTGGCTTTAGTTTACAATAGACTCATGCAAGTCTTCACAGAAAGCTCATTTGCACAGTGTTGAAAGGGTGATGTTCTACAAGGTATATAAAGCAGTTCAGCTTGTCTTGAACAGCAAACAAACTCATGTAGGTTCAAGCTAATTACTTTTTGGCACTGAGGGACCTGAAGTCTTAGTTCCTTGTTCTAATCAGACACTTATAAATTAACCACCAAAAGACCCGAAACTTGTGTGGGTTCTGTGGCCTATTGCTTCAGCCAAAGGCAGAATAAAAGCCTTATGTATCAATTTGTAAAATACATGGATATTGTCACTTGAATTCCTGGTAAGACCATCATTTGTCTTAAGTTCACTTTACCCACTTACATTTTTAAAAGTTTGGTGTTGAGGTACCTAAGCCTGGAAAAACTCTTTTGGAATACATCTTACAAAAGTTAGAAACTGTTTAGCTGAGACAATATAGCAATTCCTGGTTAGAGAAATGGGTCCCCCACTGACATGAGAATGCTCAGGATTGGACCTTTTGTGAATACATTTGAATTCTTATAGACCTTTGTGGGTTTTCCCATACTTTTCTGAACTACTTTCTATGTTAGGAAGGGCCTGACCATAAATCCAGAATACACCCATCTCACATTTTACTTGAATCTTCGCATGAAATGGTTTATGTTGCATTCTAGAACACTACAAAATAATTTAATTTTATAGTATGTTTTTTCTTTCTCTCATTGATTTCAGCCGAAATGTTAATCTCTGAATCTATAAGCAGACTAAAGAAGAAAGTTTCAAAACCAAGTAACTGGTATTGATTTCAGACATCTGATCATATTTAGTCAATTGGGAAGTATTGGCCTGAGATACCTTGTACTTCACAAGATTTCTCATGTAATAACTCTTTGCAACCTGATTATGCTTCATTTCAAATGGTGTTATTGACCTGTGCATGGAAAAGACCTTTCTTCAGAGAATTTTCATTTCATATATTCTTCCTCTGCTTTGCTTTGCTTTGGTTTTAAAATGTGTCTTTAGGGATTTTCTGAAGTGGCTAGTAACTAGGAAAATATTCCTGTGTCTTCTCATATACACAACTCCATGACTGTTTGCTACTCACTATTGTTTGGGATGCAGCCAAATGAATTATTAGTGGCAATTGTTCAGTTGATGATTAATGTCTCAGCCTTCAGAAATGGTGGGAGAGAGCCAATAATTGTTAAGAGCTATAAAAGGCACTTCGTGAAGAAATGCATGCAGCCTTACAGAAAAGTATTTGCTCTTCTCTCTCCCGCTTTAGATCCATGTCTGCTTTTCTTTTATCTGCAAGCAGAAAATTGAAATCTGTTTTGTTGTTTTACTCTCTGTTTTTGAGGGCTTCATTACTTGATCTGGTGCCAGCATCTGTGCATCTACTAGTCAAATTTGTCTATTACAGATAAACATTTTTTTTTCAGAAAACTGAAATCAAACATGAATGGAGCTTTTCCCCACATACTTTCCTTTGTCCCTCATTCAGATTCTGGTTGCAACTGGCAGCAGATACTGCAACAGTCTGATTTGTGAAAATTTCAGCATCTTTGTGAGTACACTTTTGTGCTTCTAATCTCTGCTTTATAGTCTAATTTTGCATGTTCATTTCTTCCATTTCCTTTTTCTCAGTATAGGATTATCTTATTTTTCAGTCAGTGAATATGCTCTTTTTGATACTGTAGTTTAGTCTAGATGACTGCAGAAAATGAGGACCCTCACCAGAATTCCCATCCCCCCTCCAAATATACCCATAATTAATCTTCCCATAGGTTTAACTTACCCTAGTGGGAACAACATATAAACAGTCCAAGTTGGTGGAGTTGAGAAAGGGGCATAAGTGAGATGAGAATCCATCTGAAAGGATTCCATCTGATCTCCATCTTGCTCCATCTGAGCAAGGTGCTTCAGAAATTTCTAAGGTGCATAAATTACAGTGTCACTGTTTTCAGATTTCTTATGAAAGATCTAATTACAGATCTGATTTGCTTCCATGGCAGAACACCAGCTAGAGCTTATACATAATTTCTGCAGTCTGCACGTCCAACTGTAATGCTGAAAAGATTTCTCTGTAGCTGTAACTAGTGATCACTGAAGAAAATTTTGTATTAATCAGATTAGAATGATAAAAAAAAAAGGTGCAGTGAATGGGCATATTTTACATGTAAGACTTTAGTGTGTGTGCAATCCACAAGTAGGCAGTTGACTGGGAATTTGCAGTAGACCTGGAGAGCTGAGTATCACTGCATGCCTTCCCTGATGCTGCTGCTGAGCAAACCAGAGAGGAGTCCTGTTAAAGAAAAGGGGAAACAAAAGCTGATTCTTTACAGCAGATAAACTGGAGCATTCATTTTGTCCTTCCTTTGGAAAGATGAACTTCCCTGGTGAAACATGCTGAAAGCACTGGTCGTCTCTCTCAGGACGTCTTCATTTTGATTAAGTCTGGATGCAATTTCTTCAACTAATCTTCACCATCTGTAGGTTTAATGCATAAATTTAAACTCCTTTTGCAGTCAGTAGAGGGGAAGGGGCTCTGAAGAAGGCAGCTCATGCCTTCTTTGGACAGTGGTTTGAAAGTGCAGTGTCACAATCAGCCCATGTGAGATGTGATGGTGTTGAATGATGGGCCCCAAGCCACCTTCTGTCCCCAGCCTAGAACCTGTGCTGCCTTCCCTGCAGTGGGTCTAGACAGCCTTCCATAGCTAGGATGAATACCAGTTTGGATTCTCCTATCTCTTCCCTGTAACTATAGGAGATGCAAATTCTTAGATGATATAAACGAGGTGAGATGAATCTTCTCCTTGACTGGGAAAGTAAGAATAACTTGTTATGGACATAGTACAATACTCAGCTTAATTTTTGTACAGAAAAGCATCCAAACTACAGTCTGCCAGAAGAAGTTAATAGCAATAGAGTTTTTTGGGGAAGCTATGACTAGCTGCTATGCATTTCCTGGGAATTTATCCAGTATTTGTTTCCAAACCTTCATAGGATTTTATGGAAGTAAATATAAATGTTTGTCTTTCTCTTCTTCTCTTAGTATTTTTATTCACTCCTCACTCTTTGCTTTCATAATCTCTAACAAACACTTTGTGAGATTTTGAATAACAGTTCTCTCTTCAGGTATGACCATCTAGGTAACCTGGGAACCCAGAAACTGAATAATTCTTTTGTTATAGATAAGCAGAATCCTGAATTTCTTTCTTTTTTTTTTTTTTTTTTTTTTCCTGTGAAAAAGGGAGTCTCAAGTGATTAATTCAGGTGCAAATGTTTATGTTGTAAAGAGAAGTCTTCCAAGGCTAAGTTTACTCTCACCTTAGTTACTGAAGATTTATATCCATGACAGATGCCCCATCTGGGAGACTGGTTGCCCCTGTTCACCTTTGCCAAATTACAATCTATGTGGTTTCTCTGAGATCTGGAAATGGAGGAACTTTGGCAGTAGCCTTTCTCTTGCTTTTTATAATTACAGGATTTTCTCCTTTGCTAAGTAGGCTGATTTCACAGAAACCATCACCAATTATAAGACAGATATGTGTGTAACGTGCAGTTAGGTGTGTTGAATCCCATCTAGACTGGTCATGCAAGATTGCCTTCACAGAAAAACAGGCTGAAATGGGTCAGGAATTTAAAATAATTGCTATCCCTACATATTGAAGTGAAGGGAGACGACCCATCTTTGTTGATCAGCATCGAACTCTGATTTATTGATCTCACTCACACACTTTTATAGTGGTGTTAATTAAGCTTATACATATTACAAAATCCGAGCTCATCATTGGTCACAGATTAAACACCAACCCCTCCTTTTGTTTTCAATACCTGTGGTTTGTTATTGAAACCAAGATTTGTGTTCTCACCCTGATATGAAAGTTCTCAAGGCCTCCATGTTTGTCAACTTTTGCTTTCCCAAAACTTATCCAAGGACAAGATACTTACTTGTTATTAAAAACAACCTGAGAACTTCTGCTGTTTACATAAACATGCCTGAGAACTTTTGTTGTTTACAGAAACAGGCTGTGAGAATTTGCTCCTCACAGCTGCCTTTTACTTTTCCATCAGCTGTATATGATTATGGCATGTCTGAACAAAACTCTATAAGCCATTTCTGAGCAAAATTCTCCAACACCTACATTAGTCTAAATGAGCATTTAAAAACAATGCTGGAGTTAACTCTACAGCAGCACAAAGTGCATTAATTGTGTGAGGGGAATGCACATTTGAAAATTTCAATTAGACTTCATTGAGGGTTACCAAAAGTTCAGTGTGAATTGGAGCCTAAATATTGCAACTGGGCTTGCCTCTTAACTTCATCTGCACAGGATTAAGTCAATAGTGAAAAGGATGTTATCAATTAGATTGTACAACAAGTGACTGTTTGATTTAATTACCTGCAGCACTATCCCAGTTGTAAAAGATACATTAGCAGTACATACTTGCTTCCAAAACAGACAACTCAGTTTCTCTAAAATCACATTGAAACTGAAGTTAAAATACCTTTGTGACACTTTCTCATGGCTCAGTGAATGCAGTAACAAAAAAAACCTTATGTCTCTCACTTTGCCGAGTTGAGTGATGCCTAGTAATCAAGAATGTCAAGTTACCCCTAGGCTCAGGAACAGAACAGGCTGTATTGTCCTGTTCCTGAAAAGGCATGACCAAAAGTACCTATGGCTAACAAAAAACTTAATTATTAAAAAGGCAGGTTTTCTTTTGTCCAGTTCTTCCAGCATAGTTATTAATACACACCCATTTTTCAATTCTTTCCTGGGAATATAACACAAGTTTGAATAAAAGTAGCTCCACTATATTTCTACATTGCTTTTCTTTATTTTTATTCTATTCTGGTGACAAGTTCACTTGAAGGTTAAGAAAGTCTCATCACATTAGCTGTAAGTGTTAACAGTAAGGAGTCAGCTCAATGCAACGATTTTCCTGGTGATAAAGCTGACTAAAGTTCCTACATCCTTTCAAACCCATCAACACATATCTGTCCTCTGGAGGCAAGCTAATCTCCTCTTCTTAATTTTGTCCCGATAGCTGAGATAAATTTACATTTAAGCTCTAAATGGGATGAAGAAAGTGATCCAGATTCTGGAAAATTTTTCAAAAATATGTTTGTGGGGTTTTTCTTGTTAGGTTTTTTTCTTTAAATCTTCACTTGCTCTATATTTATAGTCAAATGAAAAATTAAGAGATTCAGACAAATACCAGGCAATTCAAGCTCACACACATTCAATGAAATAAAAAACAGGATAAAAGGCAAACCCATAGCAACTTGATATACTTCTGCTTTTCATTAGCTAGGTGAGCCTTGACTTCCACTCATTCAGCTTTTAAAGACAGAATCAATGATTTTTCCTAGCATAAAAATATTTTGGTTTTCCATTTCCTCATTATAGAGAGTTTTGAGTTACATTTCTTCAATGCCTCAGTATTTTTCCTGTTTGATGCTGGGATTCAGATTATCTTTTGACAGCTGCTTGCAGAGAATTTGCGGGGATTAGCAAACCATCATAGATCAGGCACAACCAATAACTTTTACTGGTTTATAAAAGAACAACAGAAGTGTGTTTCAGTTTCATTTGTGCTGCTGGTTATGAAACACAGTGGTGAGGGTCTGATGTAGTTTGGCCCCAGCCAGAAGCTCAGCCACTCATAACCACTCACTCAAGGCCCTGGTGGGATGAGGGAGAGAATCAGAAACCACAGAAAAAGTGAAACAACTCATGGATTGAGATAAAGACAGTTTAATAGTTGAAGCAAAGCAAGGGATTAATTCACCCCTTCCCATGGGCAGGCAGGTGTTCAGGCATCCCCAGGCAAACTGGGCTCCATTATCTGCAATGGTGACTTGGGAAGAAAACTAGCATTGTTCCAAACATTCCCCCTTACTTTTTCTTCCCCCAGCTCTCTATGCTGAGTATAATGTCATGTGGTTTGGGACATCCCTCTGGTCAGTTGGGATCCCCTGGCAGTGTCCCTCCCAACCCCTTGCGCACCCCCAGCTTATTTCACTGGTAGGGTGAGAGGCAGAAAAACCTTGACTCTGTGCAAGCGCTGCTCAGCAACAGCTGAAACATCCCTGAGTTATCAAACTGTTTGCAGCACAAATCTGAAACAGTCCCATGCCAGCTATGGTGGAGAAAATTAACTCTATTCCAGCCCAAACCAGCACAGGATCATATACAACTTGCTGGCATTTGATTGCAAGGATTTTCTCAATGCACATCCATCTTTGATCAAAGGTTCACACTGGTTGAATTCTCTGACTACACAGCTGTACTTGACCATAAAGTCTGCTATAAAGAATGTACTTTGTACCTCATACTGCATAATCTTCAGGTTCAAGGTTCCTCAAAAGCTTCAAAGCAACTTCAGTAGTAGCAAACTTCTGCTTACTTTTCTTCCAGCTACTCTCTTAGCAAAGATGGTTGTGGTGGGTGGAGCAGTCCTTTGAACTCAGACAGGAAAGCAGGACATGTGCAACAGATTTCCTGCACAGATGTTTGGTTTATCTACCAGTTGGACAGTCCCTATCTTTGCCATTCTTGAGACATGTTTTCAGTCAGTGCCTGCTATGGACAAGATGTCAGAATATATTTCTTTTAGATAGGTGTTGCATTAGGAAAATCTTGTGTAAGGGGAGGAACCATTTTATTCCCAAGGATGGCTACTTTTGGGTTTTTTTTCTCTTCTGAGAGTGAATAGAAGCTCCTAAATTAAATTGATATGAATTATGCAGTAAGGATACAGAAGCAATCTGTTCAGATCTGCAGCGGTTCTAAACCACAATGGCTCAGAGGCTTCATGGCCACAAGACTTGGCTCAACAAAAATCAACCTGTATACAAGAGTTTTGCATTTTAATCAGCATGATCAGAGTGTTCTTCCCCACTGGTCTGTACTGCCAAATGTCTACTTGGTGGAAAAAAGTCATTAAGCACTTAACAGTAGTTCTGATGTTATATGACTCACATGCTTCTGCTCTGTAACTTTTCTGGGATTGGTAGGCTGTTTTGTCCAAAGGTACATTTGCCAATATTTTAAAAAGAAATCTCAGGTTGAAGTGACTGGAAGTTTTACTTAAATGACGATGACACTCTCTGATTTACTGTTCTGTCTGAAAAATTATGAACAGCCACTGTGCTTAATCATGGCCTGGATAAGATCTAGAAGGCTATGGCTTAGACACTGCTGGCTCAATCTCTCTTTGGGATGGCTTTTTGACAAAGAATTAGGTGGAATCATTTTGGTATGTAACAGGCCACAGATCATTTCTTTTTTTGATCTTCAAAGAATAGTCAAATGCAGTGAAGATTTACAGCAAGATTTATGCACGTTATGTTAATGCCTCCCTACAGTCTTAATTTCAAAGCTTTCATAGTTCTGTCAGTCAATTTGATTCAACATCATAATAAAAGTAAGTCTAATTTTCCTGGCTTTCAACACACCTTTATTTTCAGCAAATCAAGCTTGCAATAACAAGAATAAGAGTCATAGACTATCAGTGCAGAGTAACAGATGAATCTGCCAGGATAAGTAGTTATCTTTCACAAAGGGTGCATTGATTTATCTTCATTAAGGCATAGAAATCAACCACAACACATCACACTTGACCATTTACTTGTCTACCTTCCAATTTACATCTCTGGGTCCTTCCATCAATTAAGAGAGAGGTGTTAACCCCATTTGTTAAAGTTACTGAAGACTTAATTTTGACCTTGTTTTTTGGTTACTGAAAATTTTCGAGTGCTTCTATTTCTAGAAACTCCCTTTAAGAACCCAGTGGAGCATTGCTAAGGGCTTATGCAAGCATTCCTCTGCAGAATCAGGTAGGTAAAAGTAAAAATTACTCAAATATTTAATTTCTGCCCTAAGGGGGTGGAACAAGAGAGACAGGCAAAATTGATGAGGCATTTTCAAGTTCGGTGTGATTTAAAAAGAGCCCAGGTTTTAAGCTGCTGCGTATGAAATTATGTGAGATGAGTGAAAAGGCTTGAGGCTGTGAGTGGAATTTGGCAGGGAAACATCATTTGCTGAAAAGAAGCAACTATGCTTGTTTTGTGGGGAATTGGCTTCATTTGGCCAAGCTAAAAGCCTTGTCAAATGATGAGCTGTAGCTGTAAAATATGCAGCTTTTCAAAAGTGCGCAGCACACATATGCATGGCAAACTTACTACATAATGAAAAGTCTAGTCAGGCAAATTGCTGCAATTCAGAGAAGGCTACTTGAAAAAGGTACCTAGCAAGCCTTGTCAGGCACTAAATGACTGCTTGTGCAAGAAAGGGTTCCTGCTGACTTAGTAGGAGATGTTATGCTGCACTTTTACCTCCTAGGGATATATTGATTCCTGACTATTGTCAGGGACAAGACAATGGATGAAATAGGATTTTGGTTTAGTTCTGTGTGGCAACTCCTATATTTCTAAGAACGTAAATTTTACCTAAAACTGAAAAGCTAGTATTGTAATCTGGGTTCCCCTAGGCAAAGCTCATTGCATTACTGAATGGGAATAATATTTAGTGTGTCTGGTTTCATCATCAGAGATTCTGCCATGCCACCAGGAAGCCACTAGGCCAAGATCCCTGATAATTTTCATATCTGTCAGTAATTATGGAAATTTTTCTTTGCAGGCCAAATTCCCAGCTGAAGGCTCAAGGATGGCTTTTTCTGCATCTGTGTTCTGAGTCTGTGGGAGAAGCTGTCCACAGAGCTGCTCAGTACTGCTGCTGCTTAGCACTGTACATTGGCTTCCACATCAACTGTGCAGTGATTTCAGTGTCATTTCTCAAATCTCAGCAGAAACAACAGAGTGGGATAAACTTTTGTTTAAAAAAGATGACAGACAATGTCAAATGAAAGAAACACAGCTCTGTAGGAGTTTTCTGTAGGATAGTGGTCTCATTATCAAAGGTATTTGAGAGGTCAGGTCCAACTGAAATTATGTCTGAAGTTCCCATTCATTTCATCTGAGGAAAAAAAGAAACAGCTTTGTATTAGCTTATTAGCTTTATAACACTTAGCTTCTTTTGGTCTCGATTCTTAAAATAACTCTTTAAAATAACTCCTTAACTGCACTCTACTTCATATTACATATGCTTCCTCTTAAATATACTTTGCTTGCCATCAATTCACATGCAAGTTCTATCCAACACATCTGCTGAAAATACCTACTCCTGAGAGCACTAATCTCAATATTTACTTAGTTATGCACTCATACTAAACATCCCTAGCTAATACAAAAGGCAATTAGTTTGCTGATTCATGGACTCTTTAACTTCAGTTTCAGCTAGGAGCAATAAAAATTAAGGTTGAATGTGCCTTTGAAAAGGCAGTCTGGTTTACATGAGAACTTTGAGCTGAATGACGATTGATGTTTTGTTCAGTACTGGTACAGGCTTCTCCTTTGGGGAGCTGTTGAGCTCCTTGAAGAGAGAAACCCATTTAGAAGGGTTGCCCAAGGAAGAACCACAGATCCCCTCATCCACATTACAAGAAGGGAGTACCTGAACACAAATGCCTACCACACAAAAAAATCCAGCAAACACAGCACAGGAGAGCTGGTCCTGGTTGGAAGGTAACTGTTTGGTTAAGAGCAGCATCAAAGAATCCTACCATATTCAGAAAGCTGATCATTTATAAAAGGAAAATGTTGAGGAAACAGTCATTTGAGCTCCTGTGTGTTTCAGCTATTGGAAGCAAGCAGGGCATGATGCCATATTTCCCTCTCCGTGGGACTTGTTTCAGGAGGCTGACTCCCGAAGAGCTGTCAGCCAGCTGTGCTTCTCAGCAGTGATGCTGAAGCGTTGACTCAGGAAAGGAGGTAGGAGGCATTTAAATCACTGTCTCAGGCTGCCAAGATCAAAGCAGAAGTTGCACATTTTTAAAAGTGTAATGCGGCAGAACATCTAATAGCTGTAGCATGGCAGTGCAGCCAGTGCTAGGAGTGCAACACATGAGTGGCCCTTGCCTAAGACGCGGCTGGTGGCACCAGCAGGAGTTGCCTACCCCAGCGGGAGACTGAAGGGGGAGAGACCCAGAGCCTCCTTCTAGAGGGCTGCAGCAGGAAAATGAGGTTGACACTGTTCTGGGAAAAATAAGGCAAAGAAGGGGAAGAGAAACATCCTCAGAACACTCCAAGGACCTGGAGAAGGAGCAGACAGCTGCAGGTTTTAACTTCACAGTGCCATTAGCTCTTTAAGGACCCATGCCCAGAAGCTCTCAGTCACCAGAGGGCAAAATAAATAGACTTTGTGTGGTGCCCACTCTTAACTCTGTCATTACAAAATTCAACTGATTGAAATTGCTGCTGACGCAGGGAAGAAAGCAGGATAATTAGGCAGCCATGTCACTACTCTTGTTTAATTTGTATAACCAAAGCAGCCAGAAACAGGAGGCATTCCTCTGTCACTGTGTGTTACACAAATATAGAACAAAGACATGGTCCCTTTCCTCAAAACCTGCAATTTTAATATCCACAGACAAGAAACCTTAAAGAGACAGCAAAAATATTGAGATACATGAGAGATAACAGGCCAAGCATTTCCCAAGGACCTGCTTCTTGTCATGAGGGAGGGAGGAGGAGGAAGAGGGGGCTGCAGAGGAGGAAGGCACATACAACCTCTGGCTGACACAGCAGAGCTGCTGAAAGGTTGTGTGCACTGAGTGAAATGGCAAAGTCATGGGGTCAGGAAGAAAACCTTTGTGGTGATGTGCAGGCCGCACATCAATAGCACAAGGTGACATTTGTCATTTCTGTGGCAAAATCTGTTGCATTGGCTGAGGCAAAGAATTTTAATGCTGGGAGGAAGTCAGAAAAACAGCCAGCACATGTACAAGTGCATCCCAGGCAGTCTGTGTCATCTCTGAAGAGCAGAAAGCTGGAATACTGGTAAGAACCATGGGGCTTCAGTAAGTTTGTGGGGCTTGACAGTCAATTGTAGCCAAAGGCATTTCCTAAAAAAAAAAAAGAAAAAAAAACAAATAGAAAAATCCAGACAATTCCCTCACTGCCACAGGATTCAGACTTTGTCAAAGATGTCAGTCTGACAGTCCTGGGCCTGAAGCCCTCATTATCCACAGAGCAGGTGCAGCACCGGGAGAGGAAGGACAGGTTTTTTGGTGCTGATCTAACAAGCCTGCCTTTAGCAGTAAGATGCCACTTTTCTGTGACAGATAAATTGTTGATCTCCTGATGGAGTCTGCAATTTGGTGGTAGGAGCAGTGGAGTTCAGAGACTGATTGCACTCTTACTGAGAGCTGAGGTGAGGCAAAGCACCCGCTTTGGATCTCTTGAGTGAGAAGACTGTCAGAAGCAATGCCTTACAGTCAAAACACATTACGTTGTAATTTGTAATTTAACCCAGCACCTCACAGACCAAAAATTAGAGCCCCACTTCAACACTGCATCTTCTCACCAAATTTCTTTATCTTGGCTTTCAGACCCTTGAATCATTCAATATCTTCCAAATTCCTCTATTGGACCTTTTTGTTCTTCCTGACCTGCCTCAATAACTAGGGATATGAAGATTTTAGGAGAAACTATTGAGAAGGGTATGACACAATTCTGATATAGAATTAGCAGAGCCACCTCACATGGACACTGCACCCAATCATACGTATCTCCACCTGGAAGTGCTTTTCATTGCTTGTCATATGGTAAAATGCACATATGCACTATGGACCACCTCTCAGCATTTCCCATGCCAGGCAGCTCCTAGAATACCTGACAAAGGCCTCTTCTTTCTGACTTATGAGGATGTCTCATTTCAATGTCATTATTTCCTACAACTCCAATCTCTAGTCCTAATCTATCTCCATGGATGGAACAGAGCTTATAGGTTGTTAAAACATAAATTTATTCTAAACTAAGGATTTAGCACATTTGGGGAACTTGGAAAGTTCTGGTAAATCAAAAACACCTCATATCTTAGAAATGTGTGATTGGTAGGTACATAAAGTTTTTTCTTACTTTTTGCTCATTTCTTGAACAATTTTACATCTCTTTCTCAGCCTTTAAATACTTATTGCCAGAGCTCACTGTTAGCCATAGTTTAACTCAGGGTTTTAGTTTGTTATCTTTTATTTTCACATCAGTCAAACCACCTGGTAAACTCCTGCACTCACTTAACAGCTGTAATTACACTGGTTGTGCTCACGAGTTTCACTAGCTTTACCAAGTCCCTGAAGTACTATCAGTATTTTCCAGTATATCTGTGCACCTTTTTGGCTTGCATTTTGATATTCTGAACTGCCACTGCAAATGTCACTTCTTTCCAACATCAGTCCAAAATGAAACGTTAGTTTCAGGAAGGTCCTTCCCTACTTCCTCTTCAGATATAGATTATCTCTCTTTGTGCAACATAAAATGTGAACTTTATAAAATACTTTCCCACTACCCTTTTTGATGTCATAGCAGCACTCTCCATCAGCATCAAATAGGCTGGATATCTCTTCTTGTCTGATTTAAAATGTGGAATAGGATATAAAATGAATATTTTTATACCATTGCTTTCCACTTTTGCCATTTGCATCTATGTTATTTGAAAGGATGCTTGTTTTCTTCTGAGTATTGCCTTCTGTTGTGAGTGGCTTTTAGTGCCTTTATCAGTAGTGACTGCTTTCCTTATCCATATTTGTGGCATTTCTTTTAATCCATTCTTTAGGCATCCAATCTTTAAGCATTGATTTGTTTAATTTTTTAAAAATTAAATATCAATGCTTAACCCTTTTTTCAAAGCAAGGGATTTCTTGCCCAAAAGATTTCTGCAGACTTTAATTTTAGAGCATTTTGGAACTGCATTTAAAAATTATGAGCTATATCAATAGTTGTTTTAATTTTTAGAAAATGCGTTTTCAAAGACATATCTTGATACAGCATCTATGGGTATCCTGTCTGTTTGTACAACACAATGTGCAATTAGATATTTTTCACTGCTACCTAGGCAACAGTTAATTTTTAAGTAATTTTGTACTACTGATTGGTTCATAGAATACTGCATCCCCTGGAAACAGGCACCTACTGCTTTGTTGAGAAAAAAATCTCTCTGCTCTAAACAGCAGCTATTTACTGTCAAATGTAAGCAATCACTGTAAAGTCATTGAAAAATATAGAATGCCTTTAAGCAATGGTCTTTAAATTTTCATCATATGGACTATTCTATTACTTCAAGAAGTTACTCATCCAAGTAACTTGGGTAACTTCTGAAGTTATCAGTAGCAAATGATCAGCCCCTCAGAGTGGGAAGTCAGGTAATGTATCAGTTCAGAATATCTTGTTTTGTGAGGGATTCAGTCCATTTGATTCACATACACCCTAGGGGAAACACATGGGTTCAGGAACATTCTGCTGTTTCTGGACTGTCAGCTTCAAGACATGCACTTCTCCTCCCTCCTGTGTAAAAGTGAAAAGTTCCCAGGTGTGACTAGGATATGAACTCAAGGCTCTGGACTTTGTGGAAAATTGGTCCGATCCTGCCTGGCAGTTCTGTTGTTAAGGAGGGACTAAATGAGTGGGTGTGATGGCTACTTATTCTACAGAGCTCTGAAACTACAGCTTGGAGTCTCCTGAATCTGTTTTGCTCTTTTCTGGATGAGCTGACAACACCTAACCACTCATATCATCATTGAGACCATGTCAAACCCTCACAGGAGCATTACTGTTGTCTGGGGTACAAGAGTCACGTTCTGAAGTTCTGCATCCAGTGATTGGAAAATCTGCCTCCATGTCCTTTTGGTCAGGAAGAAGTCATTAGGTCAGATTATATTGCTATTTATTCATTTCTATGATAGGAAGATGGGTCTGTACATACTAATGGAAAGAAATTGTACATCTATTTCAGCATTAAGAAGGGTAAACCTCCCCAAAGGGATTATGTACATCCCATGCCTGGAAGTGTTCAAGGCCAGGCTGGATGGGGCTCTGAGCACCCTGGTCTAATGGAGGGGAGCTGGAACTGGATGATCTTTAAGGTGTCTTCCAGCCCAAACCGTTCCATGTGATTCCATAATTCGATGAAATAGGACATAACTCCCCAATCTTAAATATTTTAAAGACTTGGGTAAGACAACCACTCAGCTTTTTAAGTGGTTGCCGTAGGAGGAAAGAGAAACATTACCTGCAGTGAAAGAGAACTAAAGCAAGTCTTGTGAGGTACTGTTCTGCATTATCTCAGGTACTTCAGTGTCAATGGGGAATTGGGCATGGCAGGCATCCAAGTACTCAGCTTTTTACTACCAGTGATGTTCCCTTTAATGTTTTTGTCTTTGAAGGAAATTCATCAGATGTAAAACCTGAAGACATATTATACTGTTCTGATCATCCTTCATTACTGTTGTTCCATATGTGCTTTAATACAGCTGATCCCAAATGTTCAGAATTCACAAATCACACTCCTGTAGGTGATCTTGAGTTAGAAGCCAGAAATTTTAAGGACAAAAAACCCCCGAAAATAATAAAAAGTTATATTTCCCAAAAGTAATGCAAGTAATATTTCCTTATCTTTTACGAACTATTATTCTGGATGTGTCATTATCATAAGGATTCTTTTGTGAAATTTAAGTATTGACATTTTCCCTTCCCTTCCCTTCCCTTCCCTTCCCTTCCCTTCCCTTCCCTTCCCTTCCCTTCCCTTCCCTTCCCTTCCCTTCCCTTCCCTTCCCTTCCCTTCCCTTCCCTTCCCTTCCCTTCCCTTCCCTTCCCTTCCCTTCCCTTCCCTTCCCTTCCCTTCCCTTCCCTTCCCTTCCCTTCCCTTCCCTTCCCTTCCCTTCCCTTCCCTTCCCTTTTATTCCTTTTTTAAATGAACACAAAAACCCCTTGACTATTTAACATAACCTTTACAAAAGTTATTTTACTTTTTCTGGAGGGCTGACCATGGAGGTTAAATTCATTAAATTGAAGTGTCTGTCTGTGCTTCTGTGTCTGCTTATGTACAATGTGTCAAGCCTCTCTTGCAGGCCTTGGAGAATTCTGGGGGAATTGCCTTGGATAAACATGGAGCTGTAGAGTCATTTTAGGTCAGACAGTCTCCAGAGTCTCTTCCAGAAAGAGCAGTCTTCCATAAGTTTGAGTTGTGCCTGCCCACCCTGTGTACTATCTGGGATATTGATGAGCATCCCAGCCCCTTATGGGATCTGGACATCTGAAATTGGTCAGGGGATGTGTGGGTGCATGAATGAATCCCTCTGCACTCACCACTTAAGGAGGGGTCTGCTAACGTATGCTCAACACAGCCATACCACGTATCTCTGATGCCCTGAAGCACCTGAGACACCTGAGCTGGACTGGCAGAGCTCATTCTCTGAGGTCATGGTGTGGAGGTAGCTGGGAGATTTCCATGGAGTTTATTTGGAACTAAGAGACACAGCTCACACCTTGAACTGTCTTCAGCTGTGAACAGAATCCACGTTTGGTTGTTACAAGGTGCAAACATGTGCAATTTAAATCTCACATAGGTATTTCATCCAGTGGTATTTGTACTACAAGATGTTACATCTGTACAAACAAAAATGAGACATTCTCCTTTGTGTAAGGAAAAAAAAGGCAATTATTGCATAAACAATGGCTGGGGTTTTTTTTTGGTTCAGTTTCCAGATTATTAATTTTTGTCTTTGTATGTCAGCGCTTTCTTTCAGTTCAGTGATGTATTTTGAAATCTGTATTGCACATTTTCTAAATTCCCAAATGAATTATTAGAGAAGCACACTAAATTATGGGTTTTCAATGGCAAGATGGGTATCTGCCTCTTTGCATATGCATTTTATGTAAAAATACGTGCATGCTTCTAATTTGCTCGCTGCAGTGTGACCTTTGTATTATGGTTTTGCTATGGGAGTTTCAAAAATTGTTTCAGACCAGTGGATCATGTCTGAAGGAACAAAACAGCAAATATATTGTAGCTTTTTATTAAGGCTAATGCATGCTAATAAATGCTAATACCATTTTCAAAAGTACCAAATTGTGATATTAGACTCCAGCATAAGAATCTGTGGATTAGTCTCAGGTAGTTGAGAAATGGAAAGACCTCCAAGCTTGAAGATCACAGTCAGAAAGGGGAAATGGAAAACTCAGGGAAGGAAACACCTATTTTGAAACACTAAAGTCGAGCTGTTTTTGTTGATGTGGGTCTCTGTCCAGAGCCTGTTTTTC